>NC_055705.1:24052125-24057125 GCF_017639745.1 Melanotaenia boesemani
ATTGAAGTGCCCCAGCAGAACGAGGGAGTCCCCGAAAGGAGTGCTCTCCAACACCCCCTCCAAGGACTCCAAAAAGGGTAAGAAGGAATAAACACAAACAACAGTCAGGACCCGTCCCCCCAACATACAGGCGCCAAGTCGGGGGGCAATGCCCATGCCCACACCTGCTCGGCGCCTCTCACCGGGAGCAACTCCAGAATGGAAGAGGGTCCAGCCCCACTCAAGGGCAGTGGTTCCAGAGCCCAAGCCGTGCGTCGAGGTGAGTCCAACTATATCTAGCCGGAACCGCTCAACCTCGCGCACCAGCTCAGGCTCCTTCCCCGCCAGAGAGGTGACATTCCACGTCCCTAGAGCTAGCTTTTGCAGCCGAGGATCAGACCGCCAGGGTCCCCGCCTCTGGCAGGCGCCCAGCTCACAATGCACCCGACCCCTATGGCCCTTCCTGCAAGTGGTGAGCCCACGGGAGGAGAGGCCCACGTCACCCTCACCCAACTGAGCCCCATGGGCAAAGGGCCGGCCACCAAGTGCTCGCCTCCGTGCCCTACCTCCATGCCTGGCTACAGAAGGGGGGCCCAGTGACCCACGTCCGGGTAAGGGAAACCTGCCTCTCCATGCCACAAATTCCTAAAAATATGCCACTAATTCCTATGACTATAACATGAATTCCTAGGACTACACCATAATGAACACATCTTTACCAAACAGCTGAAATTAATAAAGAATATTTTGATGAACACAACAAATAAGGAGTTCAGATTCTCCAGATCTCAATCCAGTCTTGTAACTGTCTAATCATGCAGAAAGTACCTTATTCCATACCTTACCGTACCTTATTCTCAGCAAGAAGCTCCTCACTGTAACCGAACATTGCACGTTCCTTCTTCCCGGGAATATCTTTGGCCGTGATGACATCAACAACTCCAGGAAGCTGCATGGCTGCGCTCACATCCAGGTTTCTAGGGGACAGGAACCAGATTAGAAATGCCAGACCTGGAGGCTTCACAGAGCCACCTTTTCTCCTTACATGATCTTAGCTAGGGCTCGGGAGCTGGTGACCAGCACCAGGAAGAGCTCTCCGTCTGTCCTGGGCATGTCGTCGCAGTATATGGCTTCGCCCGTGGCATGGCTGACGGCAGAGCGATGCATCATGGGACGCCCCACTGGGTCATGGACGCTCTGGCTGTCTGACACAGGCTGAGGAAGACCAGATTGCACAGACTGGTTTTGGAGTGTTGCTGTTAACTGAAGGAATAATTTAAGGATGACTCCTGACCTGAAACTCCTGCAGACTTGGCTGGATATCTCCGGGTAAAGGCAACAACTTCTCTGGAAGCTCATCTGGGATCACGTTCTGGAAAAAAAAAAAAAAAAAAAAAAGACTGTGGGATCAACCCGACAAATTGCGATGAAAGCTACATAAATCACTGGTTTTACCATTTCTTTGAGCTTCTGGAGGACCTCCAGGTTGAATTTGAAGAGAAGACTGAGAGTCAGGGAGCGACGAAAGTCAACCTTCCCTCCAGGAGCTGAAGGAGGAAGGACCAGCTCATCCAGGAGGACGTTGTAGGCCTGGCTGAGAGTCCCTTCATCCCATGGTCTGATGGAACAGAAGAAGATTAAGCCATTTTCAGCTTTTCTTTAATATATAACTACATGAAGCTAAAGCATTTAATCCAGTCAGCAAGCAGACATGATGTTTCTCAGCTGTCAGATTGGGAGGTAAAATGATGTAAAATGAATGTATGAATAGATATAGCAGCATAAAGGGCCGACCAGAAGAAGAAACAGAATTTATTACTAAAAGAACTTTGTAGAAAAAACACACAGATCAACAGTGACCAAGCCTTGTCTCATCTCATTATTCTCCTCCAAAGTCTTGGCTTTCAGGAGAAAAAATATCTTTGGCTGCTCCTGATTGGATGTTTACCGTCAATCTAAGCTCTCTGATTGGTGGAAAGTCTGACAGGAAGTGGCTTCATCATCATGTCCAGGTCTAAATAGAGGTCTCTTAGCAACATAGTAGTGATGGTTATGTTTTTATGGTGAAATGTGATAAATAATGCTGTTATCATGGATCAGTGTGGATTTACCAGATAGAGTCTCTGAATAAAACTACAATTTAGGTGGCTGGATTGGAAACCTCCTGGACGGATAGAAATGTCTGGAAAACTTCCGTAGATCAGCTAAAGGGTAAAATATCCATCACATTTACCCCACAGAGCTACATGCTACCGCTCCTGGTGGAGGAGATGGAGCTCGGGTAGATCTGATGGAGGTTTAAGGGTTAAATCTGAGAGATGAATGAGAGTGATGAAGAAAGGATGAAGAGAAGGCGAGCAGACTTAAAAACATGAAGAAAGAGATTGATAAGAAGTAATAAATCTCAACCTTCCTACGATAGCTTTGCAGGTTTTAGTGGCACTAACGGTGGTCGGGACCCAGTCCCCCCCCGTAGTAGATGCTGATGTCCTGAACTACCCTGGACCCCTCAGAGAAACACACCCTCATCCCGGTCGTTCAACGGTAGCGAACGAGGCTCCTTCCTTGGTGCATGACGGAGAGCTCGAAACAAACTTCCCCCTGCAGGACAAACAAAGGTACTACACTGGTGATCCTGGTCTCCAGCAGCAATTTCCTCCAGACAAGTCTCAGATGTTCTGGTATAGATCAAGGATGAATTTTCTAATAACCAGTTCCATTATTTTATATTAATCTAATATGTCTTCATGGTTACTGTTGATAGCTTTTAGTGTATTTACACCAGGATAGTCTGGGGGACTCGGTTGTGAGCTGGTGTGGATTTCCGTAAAATTGTCACATCTTTCTTTGGTTTTGTTTGTGTTCAAACTGCATTAACTGAATCAGACAAAACCACCTGGACAACCTCCCAACATAAGTTCTGCCCCCCTCGCAAGGGGGCAATAGTACCAACTACTGATCAATAATGAAAAAGCAGGAAGAAGAAACCCAGACTCCTTGATTGTCAAGTCAAATTTTTTTCTATAGCACAACCTAAAGCAAAGAAGCAAGAACAGGGCATGTGGTCAGCAAACAAGTCGCAGCATTTTTAATATTTTGGAGCCTCTTAACAGAAAATTTGTCAAGACCTACATAGAGGCTGTTACACTAATCAGTACATGAAGAAATAAAAGAATGAATTGCTGTATCCAGCTGAGGAGGATGGAGGCTTAACCTTAGCCAAACGCCTCAGATGCTCTGACCACCGAGCTAATTTGTTTACTAAACTTAAAATGGGCATAAAAGATAAAACCAGGTTTCATGCAGAAGAAAACACAAAAAGAACTGAGATCACCAACAGCCCTGCTGTAAAGTCTGGTTTACAATAATTACTACAACAAGTACTATAGTTAGCTTTATACGATAGTTTTATTTTTGTCCAGGCTATTAGTTGCCATCCAGGACTGAATGTCCTGAGCAGTCTACTAAGGCCTGAACAGAGGCTCTGGTTTTTTAGACGTAAATAAATCTGCATATCATCAGCAAAACAACGAAATGTGATATTGTGTTTGCTAAAGCTGGAACCCAGCGGCTGTGAGTATAAGGAGAGAAGAAACGGGATGGCTTGTGACGTCACACCATCCAGCGACACTTCTGATGAAGACGCAAGACTACCGTCCAACATGTCAGGTAGGCTGATGACAACTGTCTGATTACAGAAGAAATAAAGCATCTATAGAAAAATTAGGGACAACCTTGTGTCAAACAGCTTCGTCATTTGGAGAAACTTGTGCTAAAATGGGCACACCAGAGGAACCAGTCCAAGTGGCCAAAGAACGCATCCAATGGACAGCAAACAAAATCAATAAACCATAACAAGAACAGGAGGTTTTCAGAAATCAGTTCCCCCTAAGCAAAGAAATAGAGACAGTACTCTACAGTACGATAAATGACAAATGGATTTGCAATCTTTCCAAACACAGTTCAAATTTCCACCAAGAAACATAAGCAAAAAAAAAGCAGCGGCCATTTATGCACTAAAAAATAACACCGATAATACAATCCTCCCGGCAGACAGAACTGGACACAGAACAATATGAAAAGCAAATGAAGGATATGTCGCAAGACGAAAACATGTACGAGGTCCTAAAAAAGATTCAACAGAAACCAAAAAGAACAAACTCAATGTGCTATTGAAACTGCTATTAAATACCAAAAAAACCAGACAAACAGACATAGAACCACCTCATACCAACCGCCAGCATCACCCCGGATCTACGGTACAATACACAAACCCAGGGCTCTGCTTCGTCCCATCATGGACCGCATCGGGTCAGTGACATACAACCTCTCCAGAGCCTTGGCCAACATTCTGAAACCCCTCCTGGGCAACACAGTTCAGCACTGCAATAATAAGCAAAGGAGCTAAAAACTACAAAAGCTGCCCCTGATGAAATATTATTCTCACACGATATGTCTTTATTCATCCCGACCCCAGTTCAGGCCACATCACAAATAGTCTATGAAGAGTTGTTAGCAGATGAATCTCTTAAAAAACTCACTGCACTCTCTCCCAGCTTCTACATTTCGTCGCCACATTCACTTATTTCCAATTCCGTAACACCATTTACCAACAAAAGGAAGGTTTCGCCACGGAGGACTCCCTGTCAGCTATTATGTGTGGCTTTTTTATTCCAGAGGAAAAAGCAAACGTCTGCACCTGAGAACCGCCCACCAACGTTAAGGAAACGTAGACGACATACAGGAAAAAGTCAAAGTTGGACAAATGCAACAGACCACAGACCACCTGAATACCATAGAGACACAGAAAAATCTAATTCACACATGACAACCGATACATCGCCTTCTTGGACATAAACATCACACACACACAGACGATGGCGATATTAGAATAAGAATTCACAGGAAACCAACACAAGCAGAAAACATTCAAAACGCACTGAGAAAACTCCTACCGCACCCACAGAGAAGATCCACCACAACCACCAACCAACTGCAACATCATTTAAGAAATACCTGTC
>NC_055705.1:24062125-24114625 GCF_017639745.1 Melanotaenia boesemani
CTTTTCCCTGATCTTTCCATGGTTGGGGATGGCTACATCCATCACTACGGCTTTCCTTTGCTGTTTATCCATGATCACAATATATGGTTGTTTGGCCTCCACCATGTAGTCTGGGGTCCTGCCCGGTGTGGTAGATCCGGGGTCCTGCCTGATGTGGTAGATCAGGGGTCCTGCCCGGTGTGGTAGATCCGGGGTCCTGCCCGGTGTGGTAGATCCGGGGTCCTGCCTGATGTGGTAGATCCGGGGTCCTGCCCGATGTGGTAGATCCAGGGTCCTGCCTGATGTGGATAGCGGCCCTGATGCTCACTAGTCCTACGCCTCCCTCCTTGTGCTTAGTGTACAGCCTCTGGAATCTGGATCAGGGGTGGAACCCTCCATGCATGGTGAACAGCTTCCATTTTTTAACATCTGTGGTCTGAACTTCCTCCTTTGGCCATCTTATTATCCCAGCAGTGTATCTGGTCACTGGCAGGGCATCGCTGTTAGTTACCCAGATCTTGTTCTTGCCATTGAGCCGACTTCCAAAGACTTGCCTTACTCGTTGCAGATATGTGGCTGTGGCAGCTTTCATTGTGGCTTGTTCATGGTTGCCATTTGCCTGTGGTATGCAAAGGTACTTGTAGCTCTCCTCAACATCTGTTATTCTGCCCTCTCGGAGTGCAGTGCCCTCTGTATGGCCTACCTTCCCTCTCTTTGTTACCATCCGGCCACATTTCTCCAGTCTGAATGACACTGCGATGTCCCTGCTGTAGATCCTGGTGGTGTGGATCAGTGAGTCCATGTCTCGCTCATTCTTAGCGAACAGCTGGATGTCATCCATGTAGAGGAGGTGACTGATGGTGGCCCCATTCCTGAGTCGGTAGCCATAGTCAGTCTTGTTGATTAATTGGTTGAAGGGGTTCAGGCCTATGCAGAACAGCAACAGGGACAGAGCATCTCCTTGGTATGTACCACATTTGATGGAGACAGTTGGCTTGAAGCTGGTCTCCAGGGTGGTCTGCCACAGCCTCATTGAGTTTGCAGTGAAGGCTCTTAGAATGTGTTGATCTAGTACTGCTTCAGGCATTCTAAGATCCATGTATGAGGTATTGAGTAAGACGCTTTCTGGTAATCAATCCAGGCAGTGCAGAGGTTGGTCTGTCTGGTTTTGCAGTCTAGAGTGACTAACCCGGTACCTTTACCAAAGCCTTCCTGTGTCTCTGTCATTAATTGATCCATGTGCCCACTTATCTTACCCGACATGAGCTTCCATGTTGTGGAGCAACAGGTTATCGACCGATAGCCGAATGGGACTGTTCCCTTCAGGGGAACTTTCAGTATCAGGACTGTCCGTCCCTTGGTCAGCCATTCAGGGTGGATCCGTCCCTTGATCAGCCATTCAGGGTGGATCCGTCCCTTGATCAGCCATTCCGGGTGGGTCCCATCCCTTGGTCAGCCATTCAGGGTGGATCCGTCCCTTGATCAGCCATTCCGGGTGGGTCCCATCCCTTGGTCAGCCATTCAGGGTGGGCTGGGTCCCATCCCTCAGCAGCTGGTTCATTTGTGTCGCTAGGCACTCATGGAGTGAAGTTAGCATCTTTAACCAGTAGGTGTGGATCATGTCTGGTCCAGGTGCTGACCAGTTCTTCATACCTGACAGTCTTTGCTGGATATCTGCCACTGTGATGGTAACTAGACCTTGTTCAGGGAGGGAGCTGTGGTCCACCCTTAGTTCTTTTAACCACTGTGCTTCACTGTTATGTGATGCCTTCTTCTCCCATATGTTTTTCCAGTATTGTTCAGTCTCTAGCCTTGGTGGGTTAGCGTGTGGTATTACATCATGCTGTATATCAATCAATCAATCAATCAATCTTTATTTATAGAGCACTTTTCATACATGAATGCAGCACAAAGTGCTTTCCATGGTTAAAACAATCCCCCACCCCCCCACCCCACCCCAACCACCACACACAACCCCCTCCCTCCCCGCTTGTGTACAAGCAAGCATACACATACACATACACACACACATACTTGCACATATTAAAAAACTAATGTGAGGTTGAGCACAGATGAGCCTGGTAAGGAAACACTATCACAGGGAGCCGTCTGCACCGGGAGCCGCTCACAGGCCACGACCGTCAGGACACTGACCCAGGGCACACGGCCAATTGAGAGGCAGAGGAGCCACCCAACCAGCGTGAAGAACCTGCTGGACAGAGCCATAGCAGCCGCAGCCGATGAAAGCCCCCGGTGCAGAGAGCCCCCTCCGAGGAAACACTGGGGAAATAACCTAAAAATAATATAAATAGAATAAAAGCATAAAATAAATAAAAATGGGTTAACATAGAAAAATAAATAGGCTAGGGGAATAAATATCAGCTCAATGGTTTCAGTGATGGTCGCAGTAGGGATGTCAGTGTAGAATGTGGGTATTAAAGTATCGATATATTCCACATTCGCTCCATTCACATCAGCTAGAAGACTTTCTGGTGGTTCTTGATTCATTCTTGTTAGTCGGAGTCAGTTGCGCTCTCATTGATCTCATTCATCATCACTGGGGCTTGGTACCCAATCTCTAATGTTAATGTTAATGTTAATATTAATGCTAATGTGATGCTGATGTTAACTCTCCTCAAATGTCCTACCTGGCTCCCCCTTGCCGTAGCATTAGCTTGTTAAATGTCCTCAGTCTCTAACTGTAATAGCCGTTGCCATGTTTGCCAGAATGTGGGTATCAAAGTATATGTCCCACATTCCTGTAGCCCTGCTCACTAGCGTTACTAGAGTAGTAGCATTCCAACACTGCCTTGTTCGCATCTCGTGTCCAGTGGTGTCTGTTTTGTGTTCCAGGAGCACATTTCTTGATATAGTACCCCTGGTTCCTCAGTACCTGACACAGACCTTGTTTGACCGACTCTCTGTTCGATTGATAAACAGTAGTGTTAAGGGATATATTTAAATGTATTACATGTAGTTCCATATGTTTACAAATAATATTTCCTTTAAATATATTTATGTAAATAAAGAGGGGTGATTAAAAAAAGATATATCAATTATTCTCTTATTTAAAAAATGAATTACTGCCTAATAAAATGTCAAATGTTAGGATCATTTTAAAAAGCTTTTTTTTCTTTTTTTCTATCAAACATTGTGATGTTATCACCATCTGCCCACAGCAAAATGCTTGAGCAACATAAGAGAATTTATTTACTCCTTCAAATAATTGCTAAGAGGCTGAATTTTATTTCTGTCATTTCTCTGATGGCCATGACGAGCCTGACGGAGGAAAACTCAACAATCCAGACAGAATAAAGTCGGACAAACCAGCCAGGGCCTGTGTGATGTCCTCCATGGTCGGCCAGGGTTTGTTCCTCAGCAGAGCATACATGGACATCACCATCCCCGGGGTGCAGAAACCACACTGGGAACCATGAGCCTTCGCTATTCGCTCCTAAAAACACAACCACATCTGATCAGTTTTAAAAGCAGGTTTGGAGTCAGAGTTTTAACTTCTGATTTAATCTGCTGCAACAGATCCTTTCTCGTGTGGTAGGATGTCAATACATCACTAGTGAAAAAACTCTAAGAGTCAGTTAAAAACGTCAAATTCTTCCTCATAGGACTTAACTTTCTGCTTCCTGTCTGAAATGACACAAAAAATATAAGTAAAGCAAAGAATACTTAAAGTGGAATCCAGAAGATAGCTGCCCAATTCATCCAGGGATGAGTAAAGTAATCCTAGGACTGAGTAATTCTAGGAATGAGTAATCCTAGGAATGAGTGAAATAATCCTAGGAATGAGTAATTCTAGGAATGAATAAAGTAATCCTAGGAATGAAAAATCCTAGGAATGAATAAAGTAGTCCTAGGAATGAGTAATTCTAGGAATGAATAAAGTAATCCTAGGAATGAGTAATTCTAGGAATGAATAAAGTAATCCTAGGAATGAAAAATCCTAGGAATGAATAAAGTAGTCCTAGGAATGAGTAATTCTAGGAATGAATAAAGTAATCCTAGGAATGAGTAATCCTAGGAATGAATAGAGTAATCCTAGGAATGAGTAATCCTAGGAATGAATAAAGTAATCCTATGAATGAGTAAAGTAATCCTAGGAACCAGTAAAGTAATCCTATGAATGAATAAAGTAATCCTACGAACGAGTAAAGAAATCCTAGGAAAGAGTAAAGTAATCCTAGGAATGAGTAAAGTAATCCTAGGAATGAGTAAAGTAATCCGAGGAACGAGTAAAGTAATCCTAGCAATGAGTCAAGTAATCCTAGGAAAGAGTAAAGTAATCCTAGAAATGAGAAATCCTAGGAATGAATAAAGTAATCCTAGGAATGAGTAATCCTAGGAATGAATAAAGTAATCCTAGGAATGAATAAAGTAATCCTAGGAATGAGTAATCCTAGGAATGAATAAAGAAATCTTAGGAATGAGTAATCCTATGAATGAATAAAGAAATCCTAGGAATGAATAAAGTAATCCTAGGAATGAGTAATTCTAGGAATGAATGAAGTAATCATAGGAATGAGTAATCCTAGGAATGAATAAAGTAATGCTAGGAACGAGTAAAGTAATCCTAGGAATGAATAAAGTAATCCTAGGAATGAGTGAAGTAATCCTAGGAATGAATAAAATAATCTTAGGAATGAATAAAGTAATCCTAAGAATGAATAAAGTAATCCTAGGAACGAGTAAAGTAATCCTAGGAAAGAGTAAAGAAATCCTAGGAATGTATAAAGTAATCCTAGGAATGAATAAAGTAATCCTACGAACAAGTAAAGAAATCCTGGGAAAGAGTAAAGTAATCCTAGGAATGAGTAGAGTAATCCTAGGAATAAGTAATCCTAGAATGAGTGATTCTAGGAATGAATGAAGTAATCATAGGAATGAGTAATCCTAGGAATGAATAAAGAAATCCTAGGAACGAGTAAAGTAATCCTAGGAATGAGTAAAGTAATCCTAGGAATGAATAAAGGAATCCTAGGAACGACTAAAGTAATCCTAGGAAAGAGTAAAGAAATCCTAGGAATGAATAAAGTAATCCTAGGAATGAATAAAGTAATCCTAGGAACGAGTAAAGAAATCCTAGGAAAGAGTAAAGTAATCCTAGGAACGAGTAAAGTAATCCTAGGAATGAGTAGAGTAATCCTAGGAATAAGTAATCCTAGAATGAGTAAAGTAATCCTAGGAACAAGTAATCCTAGAAGGAGTAAAGAAATCCTAGGAATGAGTAAAGTAATCTAGGAATGAATGAAGTAAATCATTGGAATGAGTAAAGAAATCCTAGGAATGTTGTAAAGAAATCTAGGAATGAATAAAGTAATCCTAGGAACGAGTAAAGTAATCCTAGGAATGAGTAAAGAAATTCCTAGGAATGAATAAAGTATTCCTAGGAATGATAAAGTAATCCTAGGAACGAGTAAAGAAATCCTAGGAATGAATAAAGTAATCCTAGGAACGAGTAAAGTAATCCTAGGAATGAGTAAAGAATCCTAGGAATGAGTAAAGTAATACTAGGAATGACTAAAGTATCCTAGTAACCGAGTAAAGTAACCCTAGGAATTGAGTAAGTAATCCCAGGAACGAGTAAGTATTTCTAGGAATGAGTAAAGTAATCCTTGGAATGAGTAAAGAAATCCTAGGAACGAGTGAAGTAATCCTAGGAATGAGTAAAGTAATACTAGGAATGGACTAAAGTAATCCTAGGAACGAGTAAGTACCTAGGAATGAGGTAAAGTATCCCAGGAACGAGTAAAGAATCCTAGGAATGAATAAAGTAATCCTAGGAATGAGTAAAGTAATTCCTAGGAATGAGTAATCCTAGGAATGAGTAATCCTAGGAATTAATGAAGTAATCCTAGGAATGAGTAATCCTAGGAATGAATAAAGAAATCCTAGGAATGAGTAATCCTAGGAATGAAATAAAGTAATCCTAGTGATAGAATGATCACTATGAATAAATAAGTAATCCTAGGAATGAGTAATCCTAGGATATGAATAAAGAAATCCTAGGAATGAGTAAAGTAATCCTAGAATGAATAAAGTAATCCTAGGAATGAATAACGTATCTAGGAATTGAGTAAAGAAATCCTAGAATGAATAAAGTAATCCTAGGAAGGAGTGAAGTATCCCAGGAATGAATAAGTAATCCTAGGGAATCAGTAAAGTAATCCTAGGACTGAATAAAGTAATCCTAGGAACGAGTAAAGTAATCCTAGGAATGAGTAAAGAAATCCTAGGAATAAGTAAACCCTAGGAATGAGTAAAGTAATACTAGGAATGACTACAGTAACCCTAGGAATGAGTAAAGAAATCCTAGGAATGAATAAAGTAATCCTAGGAAGGAGTGAAGTAATCCCAGGAATGAATAAAGTAATCCTAGGAATCAGTAAAGTAATCCTAGGACTGAATAAAGTAATCCTAGGAATGAGTAAAGAAATCCTAGGAATAAGTAATCCTAGGAATGAGTAAAGTAATACTAGGAATGACTAAAAGTAATCCTAGGAATGAGTAAAGTAATCCTAGGAACGAGTAAAGTAGTCCTAGGAAACGAGTAAAGAAATCCTAGGAATAATAGTAATCCTAGGAATGAATAAAATAATCCTAGGAATGAGTAAAGAAATCCAGGAATGAATAAAGTAAGTCTAGGAACGAGTAAAGTAATCCTAGGAACGAGTAAAGAAATCCTAGGAATGAGTTAAAGTAATTCTAGGAATGAATAAAGTAATCCTAGGAATGAATAAAGTAATCCTAGGAATGAGTAAAGAAATCCTAGGAATGAATAAAGTAATCCTAGGAAAGAGTAAAGTAATCCTAGGAATGAGTAAGAAATCCTAGGAATGAATAAAGTATTCCTAGGAATGAATAAGTAAGTCTAGGAACGAGTAAAGAAATCCTAGGAATGAATAAAGTAATCCTAGGAACGAGTAAAGTAATCCTAGGAATGAGTAAAGAAATCCTAGGAATAAGTAACCCTAGGAATGAGTAAAGTAATACTAGGAATGACTACAGTAAGTCTAGAACGAGTAAAGAAATCCTAGGAATGAATAAAGTAATCCTAGGAACGAGTAAAGTAATCCTAGGAATGAGTAACGAAATCCTAGGAATAAGTAATCCTAGGAATGACGTAAAGTAATACTAGGACTGACTAAAAGTAATCCTAGGAACGAGTAAAGTAGTCCTAGGAACGAAGTAAAGAAATCCTAGGACTAAGTAATCCTAGGAATGAAGTAATCCTAGGAACGAGTAAAGAAATCCTAGGAATGGGTAAAGTAATCCCAGGAATAGAGTAAAGTAATACTACGAATGACTAAAGTAATCCTAGGAACGAGTAAAGTAATCCTAGGAATGAGTAAAGTAATCCTAGGAACGAGTAAGAAATCGTAGGAATGAATAAGTAATGCTTGGAATGAGTAAAGAAATCCTAGGAATGGGTAAAGTAATCCTAGGAATGAGTAAAGTAATACTAGGAATGACTAAAGTAATCCTAGGAACGAGTAAAGTAATCCTAGGAATGAGTAAAGTAATACTACGAATGACTAAAGTAATCCTAGGAACGAGTAAAGTAATCCTAGGAATGAATAAAGTAATCCTAGGAACGAGTAAAGAAATCCTAGGAATGAATAAAGTAATCCTTGGAATGAGTAAAGAAATTCTAGGAATGGGTAAAGTAATCCTAGGAATGAGTAAAGTAATACTAGGAATGACTAAAACAATCCTAGGAACGAGTAAAGTAATCCTAGGAATAACTAAAGTAATCCTAGGAACGAGTAAAAGTATTTCTAGGAATGAGCAAAGTAATCCTAGGAATGAATAAGTAATCCTAGAAATGAGTAAAGTAATCCTAGGAATGAGTAAAGTAATCCTAGGAATGAATAAAGTAATCTTAGGAATGAGTGAAATAATCCTAGGAATCAATGAAGTATTCCTAGGAATGAGTAAAGTAATCCTAGGAATGAATAAAGTAATCCTAGGAATGAATAAAGTAATCCTAGGAATGAGTGAAGTAGTCCTAGGAATGAATAAAGTAATCCTAGGAATGAATGATCCTAGGAATGAATAAAGTAATCCTAGGAATGAATGATCCTAGGAACTGAATAAAGTAATAATAAATGAGTATATAATTGGAGGACTATCTGGGTGGAGCTGGAGATTCAGATGGGGAATAAGGTGGAGACAGGTGTGGTTTTAAACGCCCTGCTGCGTTCCCGGGACAAAGGTCCTACATGAGAAGAGAAGCTTGGCAGAGCCTCGGATCTGATGAATCATTACCCTTTAGTTTTGTAATCATGCATATAAAAACCACCTCCACCTGATAACAGTTAACCAATAAGAATTTGGACAAAGAAAAAGAGCTGATGTCTCCTTCCTGCATTTAGAAGCTTCTGGTCATATTCTCACCTGCACCGGGTGGATCCTGGTCTTGGAGTTGCCGATGCCCTCCACGGTGGTGATGGCGGCGCCGTGGAGCTGGCAGAGCGGCAGGAGGCAGGCATTGGCTGAGTAATGGCTGCCGGTGCAGTAAAGGAAAACTCTGAGGTCCACACCTCCCACTGGAAATACTCAAGAATGAGACACTAGCAGTTTAGAGATGTCCAACATATGGCCCAGGGGCCGAAACCAGCCGTCCACAGGATCCAATCTGGCTGGGATTTGCTAAATATTAAAATAAGATTGTAAGAAAAACTGTATTAGTTTAATAAAATGATCTAATATTAATATAATACTAATAATAATAATAATATTATTATTATTATTATTATTGTTATTATTATTACGTAGCTACCAAACATCTGGAAAATAATTATTTTTCCCCAACAAAAGTATGAACAACATGTAATTGCATTGGTATGTAAAAGGTTAAAGTGTGAATAATTACATATCTGGTAGTTTTTATTGGGACTGAAGATGATTTAAAGACATGAGTAAAAAAAGTGGAGAAAAAAGCTGTAATGCAGCCCAGCAGGTTTCAGGGCCACACGGAGACCTGCTGGACTGACCTGAGCAGCCTGATTTAAAGGATACAAGATGGTTTTGGTTGTTCGGTCGGTAGCGTGACACCATCACTGTGCACGCCCCACATCCTCCACCTCCACAGCCAGACTTGGTTCCAGTTAACCTCACTGGAAAAGGAGTCAAGGATCAAACGTGCCTCAGACATGATCGGCTAAAATAAAACAACACATGCAGCTTTGGTTGCGAAGGTCTGGAGCTGCTGGGAAGGATACGGTTTTCCCTGAGGAAGGATAACAACATGGTTTCAGGATCTGCATGATCCTCCGTCACCTGTTTTAAACAGAAGGAATCCATTTATAATGTTCAGCACATGGTCGGAAAGAACATTCACACCAGAAATACACACGCTAATGTCAACAGGAAATGCATCGTCAGAATAAAACGCTTTCTAAGTTAAATTTAAACACTAGATTTGGATCAAAATTATTTAAAAAAAAGCAATAAAAACGGGGAAAAAATCTAAAAACAAGACTTTTTTTTAACTTGTCCTTTGCCAAGAGGAGCTTTATGGGTGTACGGCTCCTACTGATAAGCTGATATTTTTTATTTATTCATTTATTTAAATGATGGATTTTATGGCATCTTGCTGGACCTGACCAGAGGTCATCAGGAGTTCCTGATCCGGTACAGACCTGGAAACCTGGGGTGGGGGGGCTAGGAGGCTAGGCTAGGAGTTTGGGCGTGGCCAACCCAGCGCTTCAGAGCTACATGTGTGGGTGACTGAAGGAACTGGTTTGGCCTAAATCACAGCAGGTGTGTTTTACAGGTGTATATGGTGGAAACGGAAAATGCTGGCGGATGAATAAACCTTGCTTCATAAAGAAATACTGGACTGCTGACTTAGTTTCCTCCAAGTATTCGACCAGTTTGGCCGCCATCCTAGAGTGTTAGTAGGTGTTAGTAGATGTTACTAGATGTTATTAGATGTTAGTAGAAGAACGTATACCTTTAATAAAGCCTGTTTGGTCAGGATTTATTATTAGAGGCGTTATTTTTTCTATCCTTCTGGCCAAAGCTTTGCTACTTATTTTAAGATCTACATTTATTAATGAAAGTGGACGGTAACCGAATGGAGGTGTCGGGTTTTTTCCTGGTTAGAATAGTACAGTAATATTAGCTGGAGGTATCCATCACCCACATATCCACCACCCACAGATCCACCACCCACATATCCATCACCCACAGATCCATCACCTACAGATCCACCACCCACAGATCCATCACCCACATATCCATCACCTACAGATCCACCACCCACAGATCCATCACCCACATATCCATCACCTACAGATCCATCACCCACAGATCCACCACCCACAGATCCATCACCCACATATCCATCACCCACATATCCACCCCCCACATATCCACCCCCCACATATCCATCACCCACATATCCATCACCTACAGATCCATCACCCACATATCCATCACCCACATATCCATCACCCACATATCCATCACCCACATATCCACCACCCACAGATCCACCACCCACACATCCACCACCCACATATCCATCACCTACAGATCCATCACCCACATATCCATCACCTACAGATCCATCACCCACATATCCATCACCCACATATCCACCACCCACAGATCCACCACCCACAGATCCATCACCCACAGATCCATCACCCACATATCCATCACCCACATATCCACCACCCACAGATCCACCACCCACAGATCCACCACCCAGAGATCCACCACCCACATATCCATCACCCACATATCCATCACCCACATATCCACCACCCACATATCCATCACCCACAGATCCACCACCCACAGATCCACCACCCACATATCCATCACCCACAGATCCACCACCCACAGATCCATCACCCACAGATCCACCACCCACAGATCCACCACCCACAGATCCATCACCCACATATCCATCACCCACAGATCCACCAGCCACAGATCCATCACCCACAGATCCACCAGCCACAGATCCATCACCCACATATCCACCACCTACATATCCATCACCTACAGATCCATCACCCACATATCCACCACCCACATATCCACCACCCACATATCCATCACCTACAGATCCATCACCCACATATCCATCACCCACAGATCCATCACCCACATATCCATCACCCACATATCCACCACCCACATATCCATCACCTACAGATCCATCACCCACATATCCATCACCCACATATCCATCACCCACAGATCCACCACCCACAGATCCATCACCCACATATCCATCACCCACAGATCCACCGGCCACAGATCCACCACCCACAGATCCATCACCCACATATCCACCACCCACATATCCACCACCCACAGATCCACCACCCACAGATCCATCACCCACAGATCCACCACCCACATATCCATCACCTACAGATCCATCACCCACATATCCACCACCCACATATCCATCACCTACAGATCCATCACCCACATATCCATCACCTACAGATCCATCACCCACAGATCCACCACCCCACATATCCACCACCCACAGATCCATCACCCACAGATCCATCACCCACAGATCCATCACCCACAGATCCACCACCCACAGATTCACCAGCCACAGATCCATCACCCACATATCCATCACCCACAGATCCACCACCCACACATCCACCACCCACAGATCCATCACCCACATATCCATCACCCACAGATCCACCAGCCACAGATCCACCACCCACATATCCATCACCCACAGATCCACCACCCACAGATCCACCACCCACATATCCATCACCCACATATCCATCACCCACATATCCACCACCCACATATCCATCACCTACAGATCCATCACCCACATATCCATCACCCACATATCCACCACCCACAGATCCATCACCTACAGATCCATCACCCACATATCCACCACCCACAGATCCATCACCCACAGATTCACCACCCACAGATCCACCACCCACATATCCATCACCCACAGATCCACCACCCACAGATCCATCACCCACATATCCAACAGCCACAGATCCACCACCCACAGATCCATCACCCACAGATCCACCACCCACATATCCACCACCCACAGATCCACCACCCACAGATCCATCACCCACATATCCATCACCCACAGATCCATCACCCACAGATCCACCACCCACAGATCCACCACCCTGTCATCAATAATCCACAAGATTTTTCCATCACTAACGTCATATTGTAGAAAGAGGGAGTCAGCGTTGTCCAGAACCCTTTGTAGAATTCTGCTGGATAACCATCTGAACCTGGACCATGTGGACCTGGACTGCCTGGACCTGGACCATATGGACCTAGACCATCTGGACCATATGGACCTGGACCATGTGGACCTGGACCATGTGGACCTAGACCATCTGGACCTGGACCATGTGGACCTAGACCATGTGGACCTGGACCATCTGGACCATATGGACCTAGACCATCTGGACCTGGAACATCTGGACCTAGACCATCTGGACCATATGGACCTGGACCACCTGGACCTAGACCATCTGGACCATGTGGACCTGGACCCACCTGGACCTAGACCATCTGGACCTGGACCATGTGGAACTGGACCATTTGGACCTGGACCATCTGGACGACCTGGACCTGGACCACCTGGACCTGGACCATCTGGCCCTGGACCATCTGGACATGGACAATCTGGACCTGGACCATCTGGATGACCTGGACATGGACAATCTGGACCTGGACCACCTGGACCTAGACCATCTGGACCTGGACCACCTGCACTATGTGGATCCGGGTCATCTGGACCTGGACCACCTGGTGAATCCCAGGCGGTTTTATTTTCATGTTTCCATTCTGGAGGACTGGTGTTACTAAGAACTGGTCCATATTCTTATCTGTTGTGTTTCGTTGTGATTTAAATAAAGCTTTGTAGAATTGATCGTCAGGGTCGTGGCGGATGTTTCCGTCTGGGTCTCTGACAGAGGAGGCTGTTTTCTACAAAGAAGGACCATTTTCAAGTTGCTGCTTTATTCCTATTAAGAAGACTTTCATCTCCACATGACCCGAGTCGACTTTTTATGTCCAATAAGCCGTCGGAGGAAACTTGTCCCTTATCCCGACCCTTACACCTTCTGTAAGAAAAGTCCCGTCTTAATAAAAGCGGGGACAGTTAACAGGTAGGAGAGGTGCAGGTGTGCTTGTACGTTTATTGTCTCAGTAAGTTAAAGAAACACTAACGAGAGAATTTATTATGTTCTGGATCTATAAAGGTTCATGCTGGAAGTTATTTACTTGTTGAAATGTGCAGTTAAATAGAAAATATCGTTTAGTAGTTTATCTGAGGCTTACATCTGCAGGTCTAAGGGTTAAAGGTCTTACCTGCGGACCCACCTGGAAGGTGTTAATATTCTTTACAGGTGTAGCAGCTGCTGGTAGGTTGGATCCTTACTTCTGGTCCAGCAAGATTACATAAATTTAATCATTCTAAATATATTTATAAGATTTAAAATAAATAAATAAATAAATGAATATGGTTATCCAGAGGAGCCTGATACCCATAAAGCTCCTCTTAAATTTATTGGGTCCAACAGAGCCAGACCATCATTCTGCCGCCACCATGCTGGACAGGACAAGGTAAAAATAAAAACCTGACTGACTCTACTGGTAGAAACAAAACCGGAAACGGCTCCTGGGTCCACGCTGCGTCCTCTTGTGTGAAAAGTTTCTAACAGCTCTAGTTTTCCAGCAGCTGCTCCAGCGCGACTTTTATTTCTTCAAAATTCGTCACAGAATCTGATGGGTGACAAAAATCAGCGCAACACCTGCTGTTCGACCTGAAACTGCCTCCTCTCATTAATCCTGCTCTTATTTACCAAATCAATTCCACTCTTTTCCAGGTGAAAACAGAACGTCTGTCACGAGCGTGGAGGCTGAAAAGGTCGCCTGAAACGTGACAGTGTCGCGGACTTTCGCCTAAAACTCCTTTAAAAACTTGTTTTAACTTCATTTGATGTAATAAATGTTTATTTTACCTTCTTCCCGTTGATAAAGACGCACAGAGTGTCTCCTTTCTTCGCTGCAAACATCGCTGAACTGAAGAACAGAGATTGAAGAGGAACAAATTCACCACCACACTTCCGCTTTGATACTTTCACAATAAAAGCCTCTGGTCAAAGGGACAGTTAAAAAAAGAGAGAAATTAACGTTTTAGTACTTCTCTTTAGCCGGGGGCTTTTATGGTTATTTATTCTTTTCTATTCATATTTAATAAACATTTCATCATGTTTGAAATTATTGTAACATAAATCCCCAGATAAAGAAATATTTAATTTTATATTAATATTTTTATTTTATTATTTATTTTTTTATTATTTTATATAAATATTTAATTAATTTTTAAATTTATTTATTTTAACATGATTTCAGACATCAAGCGTCTCAGTCGGAACCCTGAACTGTATGAACTGGCAGTAGAAAATGGACAGAAGACGGATGATGGGGAACACAGCTGACTTCCGGTCCAACCCTGCTTCCTGACTCTGACTTGATTCCTCTGAGCTGATGGAGCAGCAGAAACGCCCACCTCCAACCAGAAAGACCCTAAACAAATAAACATGGCCTACATTCCCTTAAATATCTCTAACCAGAATGAAAGAGACCACGTCAAACATCAAAGGTGTAAACTGAGACAAACAAACTCGTTTTTCCAAAAAGGTTTTTAAAAAGAGAAAAAGTGTGTGTGTGTGTGTGTGTGTGTGTGTGTGTGTGTGTGTGTGTGTGTGTGTGTGTGTGTGTGTGTGTGTGTGTGTGTGTGTGTGTGTAAAGGTCCAGTAACACTCCGTCATCTTTCACCTGGTTTGGCTCATAGTTAATCATTTATAGTTAAAGTAGCTGAATGGACAATAAAATGTTCTGTTCTTTTCTTTGTGTATTCTATTCTATTCTATTCTATTCTACTAATCAGAAAGACTACCCACGTTTACCTGTGTGGATTTTAACATTCGTGGATTTGGTACTCATGTCAATCATGTTAATTCTGGACCTGATGGAGGTTTTTTCTTATCTAGCTAATAATTCATCTAAACAGCTTTTTATAAACCAGACTGATGTTGGTCATGGACTTGATTCTACTGGATTAGAACTGGACTGGACTAAACTGGACTGGACTGGACTAAACTGGACTGGACTGGACTGTGTCTGTAAAGGTGAATCTGTTGTCAGAGTTTTCAGGACAACGAACTTCAGATTTTTATTGACTTTTTATAAAAACGCAGCATGAAGCAGAACATGGAAACATGGAAACACAGTTTTACAGGAAACATGAGCTGCAGACCAGCAGGAGGAAATAAACATGGATCCATCCAGGCCCTGCATAAAGACCAGGTTCTGTCAGAGGTCTACGTCCTGTGGAAGCAGCCAAATATTCCCCCCACTGCAGCAGCCATGAGGAGGCAGGGAAACGAGACAGGCTGCGTAAAGCTGGACGTTTCTGCTGGTTTCCAGTTCAGAACAGACCAGAAGCTGGAAACCTGGCAGCAGCAAACACACCTGACGTCAGATTTACAGCTTTAGAAGCAGCAGTTTGGTGGAGCGTGTGCTTAGCGTGTTAAATTACACGGATAACCTCTGTAAACCACGGGCTGAGAGTTTGTCTGCTTCAGTTCCAGATCAGGACCAAATGAGGGAGTTATATAACCGGCCTCATGGGGGGAGAAAAACAGACACAAACCAAACATGACTCAGAGAAACAACTTTTATCCTCTCTTTAATTTCTCTTTTCCAGATGAGCAACCAGAACCAGAGAAGATCCAGACCAGATCCCTCTGGTGGGCTGGACCCTTCCAGTCTGGTCTAGGGGCCCACAGATCAGCCAGATCCTCCATCACTACGCACCTACATAAATATATTTATATATAAAAATGAAATAATAAAAAGACAGAGATGAAAAAGAGGAGTATTTCACATAAATTAGAAATTAATAAATTAATACTTAATACTTTATCTAAAGAAAATTGCATATATATATATATATATACAATTTTCTTTAAAGTGTATTAATTTATATATACATATATATCTATATATGTATGAATATATATACATATATATGTATACACACACACACACACACACATATATATATATATATATATATATATATATATTGTTGTTTTTGTTTTCTTTTTTTCTTCTTCTTGTTTTGCTATCATTAGTATTAGTATTAGTATTAGTATTAGTATTTTTCCTCTGCTGTACACAGACAGGATTACTGTCTTTCATGTGAACTGTTTGTATACTAAACAAATGTCAACATTGTATTATTTACCTTATTGGGAAAATTTTAATAAAAATATTCTTGACAAAAAAAACGTGGAGGCAGGTTCCTCCATCTGAGCGTCTCTGCTGCTGAGGGACGAGAGTACAGAGAAGATAGTTACCTGCCGACAGGTAGACACACAGCTGGCCAGAAAGATGGCGGCAGGATGATGCAACAGCAGCTTCTCATGTCTGAAACAAGCACGAGGAAAGAAACATCCGTGGTCGCGGAGAAGATGTTAGTCTGTTCCAGAAGGGTCAGATCATCTCCATCAGCAGAGAAAACACGTAGGAAGCAGAAAGTACTAGAACCAGGTTCAGGACCAGGTTCAGGACCAGGTTCAGAACCATCATTAAACCAGGAAGGATGGTGGAACCTTCGTCTTCAGGAAGAAACGTGGTCAGAAAAACATCCTGGACGATGTGATGGAAGAAAAACAGCAGTAGAGCTCAGGACCATGTTTAACAGTGAGACAACATCTGAGCAGGTCGAGTCACGAGAAAAATCCACGAAGTAAAGGTCTGCTGTTTAACATTAAGACTGTAGGAACCTGGAGACAATAACCCGGGCAGCAGCTGAGAGGACGGGACGGGGGGTTAAGGGGAAAATGAGTGTTTGTCTTTTCTTTGTAGGTGAGATGTGCAGTAAGAAGCTTGTGATTGGGAGTCGGACGAGGAAATGGGACAGAAGTCCAGCGTTAGGTCCACTAGAGGACGTCGCTGCAGGACTAAACCTCTCAGATTTAACCGGAGCTGCACGCAGACGCTGGCTTCCTCTCAGGCTGATGTTAAACCAGGAAACTCCTGCCCCCAGCAGTTCGAGCCGAGACGCCAGCAGGACACAATGTGCATGAAGAGACTTCTGACCCGAGCCGGGTTGGCTGGAAGCGACGGTTAATCACAGAAGATATTTCTCTTTGTACAGCTCTGTGTTTAATCCTGTTAAACATGTTAATAAATGAAAACCAAATGGAGAAATCTGGAATTCATTCTTCAGTATTTTCTGAGTTGAAGATACAGAAAAGCTGTTTTTTACTCGTTACCAGGTTAACAGCATCCTGCAGTAAAACACATCAGCTGAGAATTAGTGTGAAATTCATTAAAACTCGTCTCATATTTCTTTGACCAACGTGTCATTTTAATGAATAGTAAATGTGAAGATGGAGCCGTGTGGGATAAATGGCGGCAGCGCCGTCAGGTTGCCATAGTAACATGGATACTTGGGTTCGTGCTGGACCAGAGGTCCTGCAGAATCTCAGCGGTTCCCAGAACGGGTCTCTTTTAAACGGAGATCTTCTCATCCTGGTTCCAGCTCTTGGTGTCTCCACCACGGTGTCCGGTGGCTCAGCCTTCCCCCCTTCCTCAGTCTGGATCAGGAAGTCCTGCAGGGGGACCATCTAATCCAGCCCTCTTGGACCGCAGTCCTGCAGGTTTTCACTGTGTTCCTGTTCCAACAAACCTGCTGATGAACAGCTGATGAAGTTCAGCACAATGACTCACTAAGTCAGGTGTGTTGGAGCAGGAAACACAGAAAACCTGCAGGACTGTGGCCCAGGAGGTCCAGACTTGGTCAGAACTTGGTCATTCCAGGATCCATCCAGTCCAAACTCAGGACAGAAGCTCGGTCCTGGTTGTGGGATCACACGCATGTCGTACAGCTGCTACATGAAGGAAGTCTCGGAGGCCTCGGTGCAGCGGGAATCTGTGGTTGGAATAATTTGTACAACTCGTATCTGAAGCCCTGGAGTGCAGGTCTGGTGGGTCCAAAGCCGACATGGGGAACATTCTGACTCCATCCTGACGATTCTTCTATCATCTGAGGTCAGTAACTCCAGATTTCCGTCTGCCCAGGCTTTGAAAGGCAGGAACTCTCATGTTTCAGTGAGGGGATGGTTGCAACCCTCGTGCAGCCCGACAGGAAAATGCATCACATTTCGTTTGGTAAACCAAACCCAGGTTTACTGCAGGTCACATGATCGTATCTTCAGGTGTAGAAATACTAAACAAAATTTAATGTTAGTAAAAAAAACTTTTTAACTCAAAATCAGTTTTTTTCTAGAGAAAATCTTCAATTTCATTTTCCTGTTTGCAGCTCTGACAACCATGTCAGGTGATCACATGACCCCTAGCTCATCCCCGGGTGGTGGAAATGTTGGCGTATGACCCTCCGAACCCAAACACACCATAAAACACACACACATGTTGAATTAGAAAGAGTTTAATCCCAAACATACTCTCTTTTTTCTCGTCGCGGCGTGAACAGGTGAGCTGGTTCTGCTGCGTGTCGCCCGGCTGGTCGCTGGTACCTGCAGCCAGGTTTAGCTTCATCACCGCGGCAGATTTACGTCTGCACCGGTTCTTCCATCACCAGACCTGATGCCAAACCGGCTCTCGTTTCCATCTGTTTCTAAACGCATCCGCAAGAGAAACCTTTGTTGTGATTGGCTGTAAGAAAACCTGCAGTTTCAACGCACCGTGTGCGTCACCTCGCAGCAGACGAGGGTAGAAAGGAAACTGCATGAAGCTGATGGGTATGTTTTCCTAAACCTAACCACACAGCTGTGAATGAGGAATCAGAGTAAACACAGTCAGGTCAAACCTGATGTTGGTGCGTTCACGTCCTAAACATCTGATTGGCTCAAAGGTCCGACAGCAGAGCAGCAGCTGCTGTTAGTAGCAACATAAACAGGAAATTCCCGTTCCAATCCCAATTTAAATGGAATTATCATCACATTTTGTTTGCATCCAGATGCTTTTTCAGCAACTCATTTCTTCTTCTTTCCTTCTTGTGGGGAAATTTGTACAAACAGAAGCTGCAGAATGTGGTGGAAGAAGTCAGTGTTTCCAGAGAAGGAACAATCCCAGCTGAGGAAGAAACTTTCCGTCTACGCCACACATGCATCAGGATTTTCCTTCTCCCAACCTGAACTGCTTTCACACTTAAATAATAACACATTTTATTTTAAAGTGCCTTCCAGGTGCCGGTAGGAGGATGTACAGTCCTGGAACGGACTGATTCCAGGAAGCTTCCTCCATGATCCACAGCGTCCTGGTGTAGAAACCTGCAGGATTTTCTCCTCTGAGTTTATTTCATTCATGATGATCTAATATTTCTTTACTGGAAATAAAAGACTTTCTTCCTTCTGCATCAGAAACGTGGATGAGGAGAAACGGAAATCTGATACAGAGATGTGGAACTTCTTATTCCCACGGAAGGACTCACTGCTTCTTCTTCTTCTGCTTCACTGACTTCCTCCTCTTTACTATCATCTCATACAGCTTGTCCATGCCCTCGTGCAGTCCCTCACCTATGATGGCGCAGGCAGGCTGGATGTGGTAGGGGGTGGAGGGGCTCAGCTCGGCCAGCGCGAGCTGCCTCTCGATCTCTCCGACGTCCAGCGCCCGGGGCAGGTCCTGCTTGTTGGCGATGACCAGCAGCGGGGTCCCCTGGTTCTCCTGGAAGCGGGTGATCTTGTGCAGCTCAGTCCGGGCCTCCTCCAGCCTCTCCGCGTCCACGGAGTCCACCACGTACACGATGCCGTCCGTGCAGCGGCTGTAGGGCTTCCACAGGGGCCGCAGCTTCTCCTGGCCCCCCACGTCCCAGAAGTGACAGCTGATGCCCCTGGAGGCCCCCGCGCCGCCCAGCCGGATCCTCTCCGTGTTGAAGCCGATGGTGGGAACCGTGTTGACGAACTCGTTAAATTTCAGGCGGTACAGGACGGTGGTTTTCCCCGCAGAGTCCAAGCCGAGCATGACGATGTGCAGGGACTGGAAGGCAGCCAGGCTGGAGAAGCTGCTCCCCATCCTGCGGGCGGTGGAGCGTGCAGCGGCGGTTCGATCCCCGCAGGACGCGTTAAGAGGGTGGCAATCAGGTCCAGTTTCAGCAGAGCTGGAGGGAGCAGCCTGCTGTGGCGCAGCGGCACTCCGGCAGCCAGACAAGCCGCAGCATCTCTGGACTCCCTCCAGCTGCAAGAGGTGTCCAGGAAATGTCAAATCATGGCACGAGCTGCGGTGCGTTCACGTCATGTTTCAGCGTTTCTGTCATGCAGTCACACCACACACAGGTGACGGCGCGCGACGCCTCTGAACCCTGCCATTAAACCTGCAGCAACTCAGAGCAGAACCGCTTTAAAAGTCTGACTTCCGGTTCAAAGATACGTCTCAAAATAAAAGCCTCAAGCCTCAAAATAAAAGCCTGGTGGTTGTCTCACAGGAAACAGGAAGGATGCAGAGAACAGGTACTGACCTCTGGTGGTCAACATGCGCAACTACGGCCTGACAGGATGGATTGATAGATAGAGAGATAGAGAGATAGATAGGATATAATAGAATAGAATAGAAATACTTTATTAATCCCTTTGGAGAAGAAATTTGGGTACCAGCAGCAATACAACACCAACAGTAAAGCAGGACAAGCACAAGACACAATATATACAGGTACAAAGCAAAATAGAGGCAACAAGGTGCAAGAAAAGCACAAATAGAATACAATAAATAACAATAAGATAAGTTAAATAAAACAATATAAACAAGCATTGCACACAGTAGAGGTGGTACAGATTCCCAGTTCACTATTGCACTTATAAGTTATAGCAACTGTTTATATGGGTTATTGTGCATGTGTTGTATCAGGCGGACTGCACACCTCCCTCTCCCCCCTCCTTCTCCCCCTCCTGCCTAATGCAGAGTTGTACAGTTTGATGGCTCGGGGGACAAAGGAGTCTCTGAGCCGGTTGGTCCTACTCTTGGGGAGGAGCAGCCTGGTACTGGTCAGGTCTGTAACTGGGGTCCTGATGAAGAAGGGTGGAGTCCTGATGAAGAGGAGTAGGGTCCTGATGAAGAGGAGGGTGGTCCTGATGAAGAGGAGTGGGTCCTGATGAAGAGGAGTAGAGTCCTGATGAAGAGGATGGTGGTCCTGATGAAGAGGAGGGGGGTCCTGATGAAGAGGAGTGGAGTCTTGATGAAGAGGAGTGGGGTCCTGATGAAGAGGAGTGGGGTCCTGATGAAGAGGAGTGGGTCCTGATGAAGAGGAGTGGAGTTCTGATGAAGAGGAGTGGGGTCCTGATGAAGAGGAGTGGGTCCTGATGAAGAGGAGGGTGGTCCTGATGAAGAGGAGTGGGTCCTGATGAAGAGGAGTGGAGTCCTGATGAAGAGGAGTGGAGTCCTGATGAAGAGGATGGTGGTCCTGATGAAGAGGAGGGTGGTCCTGATGAAGAGGAGTGGGTCCTGATGAAGAGGAGGGTGGTCCTGATGAAGAGGGGTGGATCCTGATGAAGAGGAGGGTGGTCCTGATGAAGAGGAGTGGGTCCTGATGAAGAGGGGTGGATCCTGATGAAGAGGAGGGTGGTCCTGATGAAGAGGGGTGGATCCTGATGAAGAGGAGGGTGGTCCTGATGAAGAGGAGTGGGTCCTGATGAAGAGGAGTGGGGTCCTGATGAAGAGGAGGGTGGTCCTGATGAAGAGGAGTGGGTCCTGATGAAGAGGAGGGTGGTCCTGATGAAGAGGAGTGGGTCCTGATGAAGAGGAGTGGGTTCCTGATGAAGAGGAGGGTGGTCCTGATGAAGAGGAGTGGGTTCCTGATGAAGAGGAGGGTGGATAAGGAATATTGAACTGGGTGCTCTGCTATAAATGTGATGTGGTTTTTCACCACCAGATGGCAGCACAACCTTGTAAACAGTACATTTTAATCTTTGAGTTTTCAGGTGTGAAGATGAAACTGAGGAGCTGGTGGTTTATTCTGCAGGTGCAGGTGTCTCAGATGTTGAGTCACCCGACTAAAACTCCTACTGCCCTTTCCCTCCAGCTGTCCCAAACACCAGACAGACGTTTATATCAAATCCAGCAAACGAACTCATTCAGCTTCTTGTGGTTTGGTTCTGAACGTAGAAGTAATGGATTTATTACGATCTCAGAACTTAGCAGGCTGCTGGATGATGGCTCAGGAGGAAGGAGGTGGTGGTGAGATGTGAAACCTTCTGGGGGAGATGGTGGTGGTGAGAGGATGGGCGAACATGTGACGGCTGTAGATTCGTTTCCACTGAAGGGAAGAGCTGAGATGACGATGACCAGAAAGGCAGAAAAAAGGGCTGTATCTACAACACCAGAGTCTGGGTTAGGGTCCAGGGTTAAAGGAGGATCCGGGCTGTCTCCGGTACAGAGGATCCAGTGAGGAGGTTGACCTTTGGGACAATACTGAGGAACGAGGCTAGAAAACGGCTACGACTTGGAAAAGCACGCAGGATGAGCTGGTTGGAGCAGAGAAGCAGCTACGGGCTTAACACAAGGTATTTAGTGAAGCTGGAGTCTGTTTAACATTTTATTACTGGAAATGAAAAATCCGCTGTGTAACAGGATTTCTGCTTCTAACAGAGCAACATTAGCAGACAGAAAGCAGGGTTAGCAGGCAGGAAGAAGCGTTAGCAGACAGGAAGCAGCGTTAGCATACAGGAAGCAGGGTTAGCAGACAGGGGTTAGCATACAGAAAGCAGCGTTAGCAGACAGGAAGCAGCGTTAGCATACAGGAAGCAGGGTTAGCAGACAGGAAGCAGCGTTAGCATACAGGAAGCAGGGTTAGCAGACAGGGGTTAGCAGACAGGAAGCAGGGTTAGCAGACAGGAAGCACGGTTAGCAGACAGGAAGCAGCATTAGCATACAGGAAGCAGCGTTAGCAGACAGGAAGCAGGGTTAGCAGGCAGGAAGAAGCGTTAGCAGACAGGAAGCAGCGTTAGCATACAGGAAGCAGGGTTAGCAGACAGGGGTTAGCATACAGAAAGCAGCGTTAGCAGACAGGAAGCAGCGTTAGCATACAGGAAGCAGGGTTAGCAGACAGGAAGCAGCGTTAGCATACAGGAAGCAGGGTTAGCAGACAGGAAGCACGGTTAGCAGACAGGAAGCAGCATTAGCATACAGGAAGCAGCGTTAGCAGACAGGAAGCAGGGTTAGCAGACAGGAAGCAGGGTTAGCAGACAGGAAGCAGCGTTAGCATACAGGAAGCAGGGTTAGCAGACAGGGGTTAGCAGACAGGAAGCAGGGTTAGCAGACAGGAAGCAGCATTAGCATACAGGAAGCAGCGTTAGCAGACAGGAAGCAGGGTTAGCAGACAGGAAGCAGGGTTAGCAGACAGGAAGCAGCATTAGCATACAGGAAGCAGGGTTAGCAGACAGGGGTTAGCGGACAGGAAGCAGGGTTAGCAGACAGGAAGCAGCGTTAGCATACAGGAAGCAGCGTTAGCATACAGGAAGCAGGGTTAGCAGACAGGAAGCAGGGTTAGCATACAGGAAGCAGGGTTAGCAGACAGGAAGCAGGGTTAGCAGACAGGAAGCAGGGTTAGCAGACAGGAAGCAGGTCCCTCAGCAGCAACCTGCGTCATCACCTCGCTAACGTTCTCGCCGTCCTCCCCTCATGGATCTTCTGATATGTGAGATCAATGAAATGAATTAGAAACACACACCAGCGACTCTTTGAGGCTCAGACTCTTCATGCATAAAACTCGCTGCTAATTTACGTCTTTATTCCCTGGGTCCTCGCGGTTGCCCGGGTAACAGATGACAGAAGCAACCAGGTGCTGAAGGTGTTCAGACGTGTGCTTTAACCTCCGGCTCTGATCCTGCACCAGCTGCACGTGTCGGGTTTGTTGAGGTGAATAAATGGAAATAAACTTTCATGTTTTATGTGAAATAACGTGTGAAAATAAAATTTCCATTTTTTAAGAAGAAAGTACTGGAAGCCCTCAGAGATCTCCACTAAGTCGCTGTTTCTTCTTTTTGCCAGGGACCGTGGGGATAGACGCTGTGAAATGATTCCCAGATCCACATAATAAAGAATCCTTTTCAACATTCCAGGATCCCGACGGTGATCCGGATCACATCCAACATCACTTGTTCCTGAAGATTTCATCTGAAGCTTCTCTCGCTCAGATATTCAGCTTTTTAATGACAAGTGATAACACATTACAGTTTCATTCCACAGTGACATGAAGACTCATCTCTTCTGCTCATGTTGACCATTGAAAGCCACGTCCCACCACACACTGGCAGCATGTATTATTCTCTGCATGATGTGTTTCTCCGTGGCTCATTTTGATGGCCTAGAAGACCTGAGTTCCCTGGTCCAGGCCAGAGTCCGAACAAGCGTGGACCAGGGTTAGCTCAAAGCGGATCAAACAGGACCGAGGTGGATGCATCTTTAGCTCCATTTAGAGAAAGTTTGATCACATTTAAGTTGCTGAAATAATAAACATTATGATTTATAAATATAAAAATGTGAATTCTTGCAGCTTTTAAAGGAAGCATCACGGCGTCGGTTCGAGTTTAAAAGTGTTTCCAGGAGACGAGTGAGTCACAGCGAGGCAAAGGACGACGGACGAGGTGGCCTGTCCTCGCAGGGAGGATAATTATCTGCTTTAATTAAGCACATCCAACTCTGTGTGTGAGAGAGAGGATTATGTTTGGCTGAGAAGACGGCATATGAGGAGGGATTTGCATGCATGTAGGAGTCTGTGAGCATTAATACATTCATGTGTCGCATCTGAGGGACTTTCTATATCTGCTGTGTCGTCCATGTTAGAATGTCATGCTACACCATAATAAACATTCTGTACAGAAAACCACTTTCATGGTCACGCTTGTGTTAGTGTGCGTGCACCACGGAGAAATGCATCATGCAGAGAATACTACACGCTGCCAGTGTGTGGTGGGATGTGGCTTTCAATGGTCAACATTAGCAGAAGAGATGAGTCTTCATTTTACTGTTTAATAAGAGAATGGTGTTCAGCTAACACTGCAATGGACTGGTTACCTGTCCTCTCACCTGCTAATTGCTGGGATAGATTCCAGCTTCCTTGCGACCCTGAACTGGATGAAGCGGCACAGAAGCCTAGCCTAGCATAGCCTAGCCTAGCCTAGCTTAGCATCAATACGTTCATAATGAAAACTGGTTTTTATATCTGTTCTCTTCTGATTTTGTCTCTTTAATCAGTCTGAACAGTGTTGGAAACCATGTGTGTGAATGTGTGTGTGAGTGTATGTGTGTGTGTATGTGAGGTCACTGGGATGCGTTGGCTAGAGGAACTGATGGAGATAACTGCCACCATCACAAAGACCTGCTTCTGGTAATGAACAGTTCTCATGACAAGCGAACAGGCAACCCTAGCAGTCTACTGCTGTCCTTCTTCTCTGGTTAACACCCAGCCTGGCACAGATAATTACACCATTAAATACAGAGTTTGGAAAAATACTGCAGTGTGTAATTTTGGTCATAGCACCCAGAACCAGGCTTTGGTTGCCTTGTTGAACCCGTGCATTGTAGAAATCTGACATATTGGGGTTAAAGGTTCTGTAGATTTGAACATTTTTCTAAATTGTCCTCCATCTCATGCAGGAAATCATGACAACTTAGTTTTACATAAGTTTTATAAGCTCAATATGTCCACTAATACCTGCAGCACAGCTCTGAAACCTGGCGCTGCTGGCCAATCAGAGGAAAGAAAGGGGGCTTAAAGGGACAAGATGGCCTGCCACGAGCCAGCTTCATACAAAACTCCAAAAACATCCAGTCAGTGATTTTTAACTTCATATTTTTCTGTTTTATTAATACTTTCTGAATAGAAACACTGAACAGATTTCAGGTCTGATGTAAAACAGCCTCACTTACACACTGCTGGTGTTTAGTATAAATATAGAAATTCCTCCTGTTCATGTCGGATGCAGATTCCAGACACAAACTCATCCTGAAGAAACAAACAAAAAAAAAAAGCAGAAAAAATATTAAATAAACAAAAAGCATCAAAGCTGATTGATTAAAGTTGCTCAGATCACAGAAAGCTGCTTTTAACATACATTTACCAACAAACAAACAAACAAACAACATAAATAATGTCTGGAAAATGTCTTTTTTAAAGTTCTGTAAATGATACGGAGACATTTAGAAGCAAAGTATGTAAATCATCACTTCCTGTTTTGTCATTTAACCACGTCTAACCAGCCCACCAATAAAAACCCTGTGATGACATACTGGTTTGATAACTAGACCAGGATCCAGTTCTCCTGTCACTGAGGTCACGTCCACTAGGACGAAACTATTTAGTCTTATTCCAGAAAGGTCCACAGATCCGGTAAGACGCGGTAGTACCACCACCAGGCCTGTAGTTGGCGCTGTAGCCCTGCCACAGATATACACCAAAGACAGAGAAGACCACACAGAGCATGCTGAGATGCAAACCACCAGCAATAAAAGTTCTGGTTCTGGAGTCTCGCAATCTTGGTGCTTTTTGGTAAACCGGCCCGCATTCACACTAGTTTAACCAGAACCTAACTGGGAAGACGATGTTGGCCCTGAAACCCTTCAGCCTCCATTATAACCAATGCTTTCCTGGAATAAACCAGATGTTACTATGGCAACACCAGCTGAAATTATAACTGGTTGCCAGGCAACAGAAAAACACAACTGTAAAGATGGAACCACGTCCAGCTTCTGTCCAGGTCTTTTTCCTGTCTCGGTATGCCTTCTGCATGTCCTAAAGCTTATTGATTATTCGGTCTGGCGTTCATTGTAACTTTATTGAAACCCGGCATGTAATCCAGCACATGTATGAAGACTGACAGCTTGTGTTATGAAAGGGATCTAAGCAGGGCTACGTGGTCGGGTTATAGAAAAAGATGCGTCCAGGTTGTTAACAGAGGGAAACGGTGGCGCCTGCAGTCTGAAGTTAAACATGCCAACCAACATGGCAGAACACATGAGCATGAACTGATCCTGCAGGGCCGGCATGTTGTGTGGGAGCACACGGTAAAGCAGCGCTGAGGTTTGATCTCAGCTAGAGATCAAGGAGGATAAGGAGTAGGTTTGAGGCTAGTCTGAAAACTGCTTTCTTTAATGTTCATGTTGATGTTTGACTCGCTGTTCAGCTATAACAAAATGAACAACACAATGTGCTGCTCAACGGTCTGGGATAAGAAATAATCCCCAGATAGCAAAACATGTTTGGCCCAAATATGGCCCAGATGTGCATCCTCGATTGGCCCAGATTTAGCCTTGACTGACAGCGTTGACTAAACGTCAGTGTAGCTGCTGGAACTCAGTCACATGACCACTACATAAACCAGGCTTCCCATATTAGGACCACTTCTGACCCACAACATACTAGCCGTGGTCCACATCCTGGCCAGCAACTGACATCTGGACCAAATTTGGCCCACACAACACTTGCCAGTGCTGTAACTGAGCCAAAGTGGCAAAAGTAGACCAGATTTAGCCCAAACATGTCTGCTATCTGGGGACTGGTTGTAATAAAAAGAAACATTGGTATATGCAACCTTTAGCACGTGGAAACCAAGCTAGCAGTTACAGAGATGTAAAGTCCCTGACTGCTAATAAATTCACTGCTGTCTTTTGTTTGTAGATTTATCTGCTCACAGGGTCACAAATTTTTTAATTTATGTCTTCATGACAGTTTATGATCAAATCTAGAAACTGGGTTTGCAAATAGCTACTTAGCTAACCACTTAGCTAGCTAACTAGTTAAGTAGCTATTTGCAAGCTACTTAGCTAGCCACTTAGTTAGCTAGCTAACTACTACTTAGCTAGCTAACTACTACTTAGCTAGCTACTTCGCTAGCTCGTGGCATATTTGCTTTTAGCTGGATTGGAGATGATTGTTTAAATAAACTGAATTAATGGTTAAAATATTGATAAAACAGCCTGAAGACTGCAAGTATAAAATATATATCTATACCTGTATGGACTCCACAGTCTCTGATGTTAATGCAGTTTTTGGCAAAAGAATCTCTAATAAATTGTCTGGAAATTAAACATTTATTTTCCACATTAAACTTCTAAAAACAGACTGAAACAAATGAAAACAGGTTTTTATGTAAAAATGTGGAGCAGAAGCCATTTTAAAGATGCACAATCTAAAAGCTGCAGGTGTTTACGCCTGATGTTGTCCTGAGGTCCAAGAAAGAAAACCACCAGAAGAGAGGATTTGAGGTAGAACAGTCTGAAGCCAGGAGACGCAGTGGGAGGTAGAGAAAGCATGATGGGAGTCTTTTAGGAGTAAATAAGGTTAGTGCTTCATGGGAGAAACAGTGCTGATGTAAACGTAGCAGCCGGAGACGCCTCGTTATTTAACCAGATGTACGGCAGCTAATCAGCCACCAGGAGGACGTTCAGACAGCAAAATCTCCGTATCCGGTGGGACAGAAGGCGGCGCTGCGGAGCGTCTCCAGGCAGTTTACCAGGATCAGCGCACCTGTTAGGTGCTTCCACCTCTTAGTGATGGGGTTCCTCATCCGGTCCAGGCCCAGGTGGAGCTCCTGGATTACGTCCCGGTAGCTGTCCCCGATGTGGGCCGCCCACGTCAGCAGGAAGTCGTAGGCTGGTTTCCACATCGACTGAAGCGGGAAGAGAAAATGATATTTAGGGAAAGTTTTTTGATTCAATATGTACGTTCACAATATTTACACCTGTAAGCAATCAGAAATGGATCAATAACTTATTTTCACAATTTTTAATTTAATAAAGCCAAGAACATAATAAACCGCCAATAATGTAAAAAGTTATAATGCTATCGGTTGGTTTATTAGCCGAGCAGGAAAAAATCCCCATAAAAAGACTGTAGCCAGTAATGATACATAAATAAGACTGAATTTCCACAAATACAAGAGATTTTTCAAATTTAACTAAGTTTGACTACGTTCAAATTTATATTCAGTTATATAAAATATAATAAAATCTAAAATAAATCAATAGAAATTAATAAAATATAATATGTAAATAAATATACAGGAAATTAAATGAAGAGATATAAACATATGAAAATAAATGTAAAATATGATATAGAAATGTAGAAGATTTTACAAAAATATGAAAAATTAAATTTCTATCAAGATTTGACAAAAATGTATTAAAATGTAATTAATTAATTTATTTAATATATATATTTAAATATGTAAAAAGGATATTGAATTATTTTTAATTATCTAAAATAAAAAAATCAACAGAAAAAAATTAAGTATATAAACAAAAAACTTAAAAATAAAATAAATAAAATGAACAAATATTAATAAAAATATAAATTATCGTACATAAAATGAAAAATGTTAAATATTTTAAAAATATATATAAAAATATAAGAAATTTATAAAAAATCATGAAACATCTATAAAGATTTTATAAATAAAAATGTCTAAAATGGATTAAAGGCTGTAAGGTCGTGGGTGCCTGTCGTGGCGGTAACCCCCGAACTCGTTGGTGGACACTGGCAGTAAGGGATGCCGTCAAGCTGAAGAAGGAGTCCTAACGGGCCTTTTTGGCCTGTGGGACTCCAGAGGCAGCTGATGGGTATCGGCGGGCTAAGCGGAGCGCAGCTTTGGCGGTCGCTAAGGCAAAAACTTGGGCATTGGAGGAGTTTGGAGAGGCCATGGGGAATGACTTCCGGACGGCTTCGAGGAGATTCTGGTCCACCATCCGGCGGCTCAGGAGGGGAAAACAGTGCTCCGTCAACACTGTGTACAGTGGGGATGGGGGGGCTGCTGATCTCGACTCGGGACGTTGTGAGGTGGTGTGTGATATACTTCGAAGACCTTCTCAATCCCACCAGCACGTCTTCCGATGACGAAACAGAGTCTGGGGTAGCTGGTGCTGGCTCTCCTATCTCTGGGGCTGAGGTTGCTGAGGTGGTTAAAAAGCTCCTCGGTGGCAAGGCCCCGGGGGTAGATGAGGTCCCAGAGTTCCTTAAAGCTCTTGATGCTGTAGGGCTGTCTTGGCTGACACACCTCTGTAGCATCACGTGAACATTGGGGACAGTTCCCCTGAACTGGCAGACTGGGGTGGTGGCCCCCCTCTTCAAAAAAGGGGAACGGAGGGTGTGCTCCAACTACAGGGGGATCACACTCCTCAGCCTCCCCGGTAAGGTCTATTCAGGAGTGCTGGAGAGGAGGGTCTGTCGGATAGTCGAACCTCGGATTGAGGAGGAGCAGTGTGGTTTTTGTCCCGGTCGTGGAACAGTGGACCAGCTCTACACCCTCTTTGGGGTCTTTAAGGGGGCATGGGAGTTTGCTGAACCAGTCTACATGTGCTTTGTGGACTTGGAGCAGGGATTCGATCGTGTCCCCCGGGGACTCCTGTTGGGGGTACTCCGGGAGTATGGAGTGCCGGACCTGTTTGTACGAGCTGTCTGGTCCCTGTACGACCGGTGTCAGAGCTTGGTCCGCATTGCTGGCATTAACGCAGAATCGTTTCCGGTGAGGGTTGGACTCCGCCAAGGCTGCCATTTGTCACCAATTCTGTTTATAACCTTTATGGACAGAATTTCTAGGCGCAGCTGAGGATCCGGTTTGGTGGCCTCAGGATTGGGTCTCTGCTCTTTGCGGATGATGTGGTTCTGTTGGCTTCATCGAGCCGTGATCTTCAGCTCTCACTGGAGCGATTCGCAGCCGAGTGTGAAGCAGCTGGGATGAGAATCATCACCTCCAAGTCCGAGACCATGGTCCTCAGCCGGAGAAGGGTGGAGTGCTCTCTCTGGGTCTGCAATAGGGTCCTGCCCCAAGTGGAGGAGTTAACGTATCTCGGGGTCTTGTTCATGAGTGAGGGAAGGATGGAGCAGGAGATCGACAGGCGGATCGGTGCGGCGTCTGCAGTGATGTGGACTCTGCATCGGTCTGTCGTGGTGAAGAAGGAGCTGAGCCAAAAGGCAAAGCTCTCGATTCACCGTTCGATCTACGTTCCTACCCTCACCTACAGTCATGAGTTGTGGGTAGTGACCGAAAGAACAAGATCGCGAATACAAGCGGCCGAAATGAGTTTCCTCCGCAGGGTGGCCGGGCTCTCCCTTAGAGATAGGGTGAGAAGCTCGGTGATCCGGGAGGGGCTCAGAGTAGAGCCGCTGCTCCTCCACATCGAGAGGAACCAGATGAGGTGGCTCGGGCATCTGGTTAGGATGCCTCCTGGACGCCTCCCTGGTGAGGTGTTCCGGGCACGTCCCACCGGAAAGAGGCCCTGGTGAAGACCCAGGACACGCTGGATGGACTACATCTTTCGGCTGGCCTCGGAACGCCTCGGGATCCCCCCGGATGAGCTAGTAAATGTGGCCGGGGAGAGGGAAGTCTGGGTTTCCCTGCTTAGGTAGCTGCCCCCGCAACCCGACTCCAGATAAGCGGCAGAAAATGGATGGATGGATGGATGGATATCTCGGAGAGAGACGCTGATTGGATGGAAGCAACACAGGAAACCTGGCAGTCGTGTAGTTATGCTAAAATAATGCCCAGCATTGGTAAGTCACAGAGTGGTACCACTGTTGTCACCGGAAAAGGAAACACATAAAAAAAAAAATACATAAAATAAAATCTGTGAGTTTTATGAATCTATACATTTAAATGAATTCAAATCGATTGATGGATTTTTAACCCAGCTGCAGAGTGACTAATTTCAGACACGTCTCTGACAATAAACTTGTATTGTTTGTCATTGAAAGCCAAATTTGGACCACAGGAAAGTAAACGTTGGCCATGTCTGGGTCCAGTGAGTCTGTGCAAACCGTCAGCATCGTCCAGAACCAGCTGCTTCTCCATGTATTCAGGAACCAATAAACACATGACTATATTTACAATACAACGCAGTGCATTTGTCTCCAGATTCACAAGTTTATTCATTTTTACTTTCGCTCCAGTTTCTGTTCAATCACAAAACATTTTATAAAACAGAGTTATGTTTTCTCATTAACAGTCAGGTGATAAAATACAGACATTAAGCACGAGCATCAACACACAAGATGTCAATCTGTTAGCTGTGATGATTATAAAGATTTTACTATCAGTACTCTTGCTGAATAGAAAATATGCCCAAATATGAAAGCATGAAAATTATAAAACTATTCATTATTTAAGTATTTAAGACATATTGCATGTAAAGATTCATGTAGTGGTTGAATAATCAGGATTAAAGTCTAAAATAACTACTTTAGTTAGTAAAGATTAGTTTAGAGTAAGTCTGAGCCAGTTTCAGATGTTTAAGGCCCATGGTTTAAAGGATCCTGGTTCACTGGCTGGAATCTGGAGACAAAAATACACAAACAGAATAGAAGTTAAGTCATTTTAATGCACATTTTATGTCAGAATTAGATTATCAAGGAAGAATTATCTAATGATTCACACCCCTTTGTCTTTATTTGCTGAACAATTTAATCAGTTTTTTTTCTCACAACTTTGTAGTCATATCATCAGACTTGCGGCCGCATGTCCTGGACACTCGGGTGAAGAGAGGGGCGGAGCTCTCAACTGATCACCACCTGGTGGTGAGTTGGCTCAGATGGTGGGGGAGGATGCCGGTCAGGCCTGGCAGACCCAAGCGTGTTGTGAGGGTCTGCTGGGAACGTCTGGCAGAGTTCCCTGTCAGAAAGAGTTTCAACTCCCATCTCCAGCAGAGCTTCAACCATGTCCCGGGTGAGGCGGGGGACATTGAGTCCGAATGGGCAGTGTTCCGTGCCTCTATTGTCGAGGCGGCCAGCTGCAGCTGTGGCCGTAAGGTCGTTGGTGCCTGTCGTGGCGGTAACCCCCAAACTCGTTGGTGAACACCAGCAGTAAGGGATGCCGTCAAGCTGAAGAAGGAGTCCTATCAGGCCTATTTGGCCTGTGGGACTCCAGAGGCAGCTGATGGGTATCGGCAGGCTAAGCGTAATGCAGCTTCAGTGGTCGTGGAACAGCGGACCAGCACTACACCCTCTTCAGGGTCTTGGAGGGGGCATGGTAGTTCGCTCCACTTAAGTCCACTTTAGCAACAGGCAACCACCTAGAACGGCGTCATCAGGTATGTGTAGTTACATACGACCGTTCCTGAGACACTGATGATGATGATAGAACAGATAGACCTTGGGGGGAGTTTTAAGGGTTAAACTTATTAAACGAGCTTAGTAAAAATTCTTCTTCACCCTTAAACATTACTTCTCTGGGGCTTTTCTCTTTCGTATATCTGGATTAATCTCCCACATGGTCGACGCTCCACTCACCTTCTGAATGAACGGCGAGGCGCAGGCCAGGCAGGCCTTCTCCGGAGTCGCAGGGCTGTCTAGAGAAAACGGGCCAATGAGACCGGACTCTGATCGAGCCGCCGCCGCTGCATCTTTAATGGCAAAGAACACGGAGCTGCCGAGGAAGAGGACGGGTTCTCCGATCCCCTGCAGAACCAAACAGACATAAGGTTCATCCCACGGTGTGTACACAACAAGTTGCTTTTAAAACCTCGTGCTCCACCATGGCGCTGACTTTTGAGGAGTAGATGGCGTGGGGGTTGTGTGAATTTGGCAGCAGATAGACGTTGAGCCGAAGCGGCACGTCACAGATGGCTGGAATCTTGTACTGAGATGGACCTCGAGTGTACAGGAGCCCAGAAGGGGAAAACTTCAACTCCTCCAGAGTGTAAAGTCCCAAACCCTGCATGAATGCTCCTTCCACCTGAGGTTAAAACATTAGGAGAGAGCAGAAAGCATAAAGGAAAAAAACATGTCATTAATACATTTTTAAACAGCCTCTCCACAGTTTGGTCCGAGTTTTAGGGATTGTTTTAGTTTGAGTTTTTCCATTTAGGGATGGAAGGAATAGGCCTGTTTTTATGCAGATGATAGTGGGCTTTACTAATCCATGGAGCAAAATAAAACCATCATTGAGGACTATTGAATGGTTAGTTAACAGTTTAATAGTCCTCAGTCCACAAAACTACTAATAAACATTACAAATTCATATTTATTCCCACTTTTTGCTGAAAATATTTCAGTCAACTTTAGTCCTTAAAAAATGACCAAATATGTAATGATTCAAATTATTTAACCCTTTAAATGCCAGTTTGATTACATGATGTCAATGTTTTATGAATTCACATTAATTGATCATTTTCCATAATAAACATGTTGGGCAGATGAGGGTTTCCTTTTTTAAAGAACATCTTTAAATATACTAAACATGGAACATTACTGATTTTGATGCATTGTTGGTGTTTTCTGCAGTGTCAAATTTAAAATGTACTACACTTTCAGGTCCTTTGAGGACCTGAAATCGATTGGCCGATGTTGATGATGGACACCTCTGTCCAGGAAACCATGATGTGGTCTGAAGTGGCTCTTTTTCAGGCCTCTGTGGCTCCTTTCATCGGTTTAAGTATTCATTGAATGTTTGTTTGGTAACATGTCTCTTTCGTGGCCCCTCCTTGGTCCCACCTGGCCGATGTCCACAGACGGATTCACGCTTCTGCCGATGTCGACCACGATGTCCGTCCTCACCGTCTGTAGCAGGAAAAGAGGAATGTCACTCCGTCTACAACAAGCAGACTAATAATGAGAGGAAAGATGGGGAAAAGTCTGGACCCTGTAGTCTCCTGTGAGGCAGTCCAGCTCCACCTCAGAGCAACACACTCCAAACACGAAGTAGGCGTAGGGCTGGCCCTCCATCTTGTCCCAGTCCATGTAAAGGTCCGGACCTCTGAGGATGCAGAGGAGACACTGTTCACCGCTTCTTCCTTCATGAACAGTTCAGCCGCGTAGCATTTAGACCTACCTGTGGTATCCTGTGGCCGATAAGCTGATCTTCTCAAAGAAAGCTGCTCTGACCTGCCATCAGAGGAAGCACACATGCTTTTTAAAATGTTAGAAACCCTGAGATGTTCATTTCTTAGCCAACCATACCCAAGTTTCCCAGGATCCTTTGGGGTTTTTCTCCCTAATCGGCTTCAGTCGTTGATAAAGAGTCTCACAGGCGTTCTAATGGAGGAAAAAAGAAGAGATATTATCAATAATAATACTGATAACAGAAGTGAAAACTTGCAAGAACCAGCCTTCACCTTGACCGCCATGCCGTTAGCGTCGGTGCCAAAGGAAGCAGCTGAAGGACAGGTGTTGGGAACCGTGCTGGTGCTGGTTTCACTGATGTAGATCTTAGAGGACGGGATGTGAAGCTCCCGGCTCGCAACCTCACAACAAACAGGAACAAAAGTACCTTTATTTCTTTTTTTTATTTTATTTGACCTTGCCCTATTCAGCATGGTGGCGGCACAATGATGGTCTGGCTATGTTGTGCCGAAAACATTTACTTTATCAAGAGGAGCTTCATGGGTATAAGGCTCCTCTTGATGATCTGATTTATTTATTTATTCTCATATATTTATTTTGAATTATGGAATTTATGTAATCTTGCTGGTCCTGACTGAAGGGGACAGAAAAAAGTAGAATAAGTAAAAAGGAAAGTAGGAAAAGGAAGAGGAGACAAAGATCCAGCAGATAGAAGCAACGAGCTTCAATCCAACCTAACAGCAGACAAGCAGCTGCTACACCTGTACAGAAACACAACAGAGAATTTCCTACAGCTTTTACAGGTAAACTAAGCAGACAATCATCAGGAGTTCCTACAAAATAACCAAGACAGCAACAACATGTATCACAACAACAACCAAAGAACCAGAAACACACACACCTGAACCAAAGCATCTGTTAGTGTATAAACTGGACACCTCAGTGCTGAGTCAGCATGCAGAGGATGAGGAATGAGGAGGATCAGAGATGAAGCCACGCCTCTACGGAGGCTAGAGGCAGACTAGGGCGGACCAGAGACCCGGGCCATCAACACCAATCCTGGATCACCAACCCAAACCCCCCCACCACAAAGACCACCCCGGACCCATCCAGAGGACGGCAGTCTAAAGTTTCTAGACTGATACGTGATGGCTTGTTTTTCCATAGCAATCTGGATATACAGTGATACCTCGAGATACGAGTGCATTGACATACAAATTTTTTGAGATACGAGCTGACGGCGTCGAACAAAGACCCACAACAACAACGTGTGCTCTGTTTCTCCCACCTCAGCTTCTCGCGTCTCACTCGGTTAGTGTTTGTGTACCTCGCTTTGTTAACACTTGTGAAAAGCTGTGCTCGTATTTTGTGCTTGTATTTTGTGCTTTTATTTTGCGTACAGTACAATTTTATCACATTTAAAACCATGGGTCCTAAGAAAGTGAGTGTAAAGGACAGTGCTGTGAATAAGAAGAAGATGATGTCTATTGAATTAAAGCTGGAAATCAACAACTGGAGAGGAATTTTGCGAGCTGGAACGGATTAATGGGATTTCAATTCATTTAAATGGGAAAAATTGCTTTGAGATATGAGCAAATTGAGATACGAGCAAGGTCACGGAACAAATTAAACTCGTATATCGAGGTATTACTGTATGTTACCAGCTGGAGGATGGTTTAGTGGGTATCATTGAAAACAGGTAGTTTACTTTAGATAGAACCATCATTTTAACTGTGGCAACCCTCCCCATGAGTGATATGGGTAAGTGCCTCCACCGTGAGAGATCATCCTCTATTGCTTTAAGTAGCTGGACATAATTTAGCTTTGTTAGTTCTGATAACCTGGGGGAAATGTTTATGCCTAGATATCTAATGTTTCCAGACTGTATTGTAGTATTGGGTATGTTTTGTAGGTCACAGTTAATGGGCATAACAATAGTCTTAGACCAGTTAATAGAGTAGTCAGATATTGATGAGAATGTGTTAATAAGTGTGATTGTCTGGGGGAGAAATGTCGGTGAGTTCTGGAGGAAAAGTAATACATCATCAGCATAAAGACTTATCTTGTGTTCTATATTTTTTGGCATGGATGGAACACATGATCCAAATGCATTCAGTGAATTTCTTGACACTTTCGTTAGCTAACTCCTTAACAATGTCGAGGCTTTGCTTATCTTTTTCAAATTGTGGTAGTGTGAAAAAAGTAGTGTTGGGGGGGGGACAACAGCTGGTAGAGACGGCATGGGCTGATGAAAAATACATGGAAGTGTTTGGGGAACTTATCAGTGAGGGACGAACAGAAAGGGAGAGAGGAGGACTCTAACATGTGAGGCTGGAAGGACACATTTTCTGTTGTTGACATCAATAGTAAACTTGCAAGTAAAACGTTTCTCTGCTGATAGATAATCGTATCGCTTCTATCAAACTACAAATATGGCTGAATGTGGTGGTGTGGAACTCTCTGCGACCTGAAGGGAGGCGGGGCATGAAATGCCTCATTCACATTTAAAGAGACCAAAACGAGTCGCTCTAAAGATGTGCTTCAGAACAGAGTTACCAAGGGGTGTGTGGAGCTAGAATAACCAGGAAAAGCATGGCGGTTCTACTTTATATAGACCATAAATTAATGATTTACATGTGAAAAGGGAGGATTTAAAAGCCTGATATGTCCACTTCAAAGTAGCTGATTTACCTTTAGTTTCTAAAACAGTGAAAAGGCTGCACTTTTTTTTCTAACAGCTAACGTTGAGACTGCCACATTAGCAACTAATGCTAAAACCGCGGGCTCCCAAGTTAGCAGCTAATGCTAGCAGATTGCAGGCTCTCATAAAAATCCCCATTTTTTTATTCAACAACATGATTATTTATCATGTTTATTATCAGTTCTTCTCCTTAAAAAGCTCCACAGCTTTCATCGGATTGGTCGATGTCAGCACATGAACAGTCAGACAAATTTTATGTTTTCATCGATGACACTGAAGAAGTTGACTTCTGACTGTACTGGAAACTCTGCCAGTGAAAAAAATAAGTAATGAACCCTTAAACTTTTGCTCGCTGTTGAAGGATCTTCTTGCTGGTTTTTCATTAACAATTGTATTGAACAGGTTTCTGTTTTAGTCTGGCACCCGTTGGTCTGCTTTGTCTCAGTACCTGTTGCATTTTGGTGTGGATGCCCTGACCCATCTCTGTCCCACCATGAGAGACCAGAACAGAGCCATCTTTATAGACGTGGACCAGAGCCGCAGCCTTTCACAAACAGAAGAAAAAGCTCTTTATTATTGTCATGTGGTGGAAACCAGCTTGCAGAGGAAAGCTGACTGACCTGATTCAAGAAGCTTTCTGCGAAGGCGACCCCGTATTTGATGGGAATGATGGACAGCCCTCTCTTCTTCCAGCGGTGGTGCTGGTTAAACTGGTGGACGGCTCTGCGCCGAGCATTGTAGTCACTCCGGACCTTACAGTCCTCCCAGCAGCGCAGCATGTTCTCCGGGCTGAACTCCATCCTGTAGTGGGTGGCGGACGGCCCCGTGTACATGTTGGCCTCACGGATCTGAGGAAAAATTCAGACGTTAGGGTTAATAATAACAAAATAAGTTTTTCTATTGGAAAACAAAATGTAGAACAAAGTTCCAAATACATTTTCAAAGTGAAAACATAAAATCTGTAGCAGAATTTACACATCTCCGGTTGGTCCTTGACCCCCAACTGAAACTTGATAAACACTAAGAAAACAATACAAAGTAATATAAAAGGTTTTATCCTAATCAGCCACTATATCCCAGACCAGGCCGCCCTCCTACACGTGCATGTTATGATATTCTCACTTATATCGTCCTGCATGACAGCAAGGGGCCCGGCCCTCAGCCACAAAGTCCACAGGGTCATTGTTCAACCAAAAAGCTTCCACCTACCAGAACTAGAAGCTTCCACCTACCAGAACTAGAAGCTTCCACCAACCAGAACTAAAAGCTTCCACCAACCAGAACTAGAAGCTTCCACCAACCAGAACTAAAAGCTTCCACCTACCAGAACTAAAAGCTTCCACCAACCAGAACTAGAAGCTTCCACCAACCAGAACTAGAAGCTTCCACCAACCAGAACTAGAAGCTTCCACCAACCAGAACTAAAAGCTTCCACCAACCAGAACTAGAAGCTTCCACCAACCAGAACTAAAAGCTTCCACCTACCAGAACTAAAAGCTTCCACCAACCAGAACTAGAAGCTTCCACCAACCAGAACTAGAAGCTTCCACCAACCAGAACTAGAAGCTTCCACCAACCTGAACTAGAAGTTTCCACCAACCAGAACTAGAAGTTTCCACCAACCAGAACTAAAAGCTTCCACCAACCAGAACTAAAAGCTTCCACCAAGCTGAACTAGAAGTTTCCACCAACCAGAACTAAAAGCTTCCACCAACCAGAACTAGAAGTTTCCACCAACCAGAACTAAAAGCTTCTACCAACCAGAACTAGAAGTTTCCACCCTGCAGAGCTCCATCTGGTCCGTCTACAGTTTCGTCCAAACATGCAAAGCTGTGGAATTCATCACCGTCTGAACTCAGGACCACATCTGAGTTTAGAGCCTTTAGGTTTACGTCTTGGCTGAAAACAAACCAAAACTGTAGCCACAGTGTGTGTGAATGAAACAATGAATGATTTATTGTAGTGTGTGTATGGGTGAAGCTTATACAGGTTTCGTCATGTATGATTGTATTTAAAGCGGTTTAAAACGGCCCAACCAGGGCCAGGAGCTGAGAATCAGCTCCGGCTATAAACTCTACAAACTATACAAATAAAATTTCTCTATCAAATAATTAAATAAATATGGAATATATAAAATAAATCATTAAGTGTCATTAAATAAGTTATTCATTGAAAAATCTGCACTTTATTCATTTATGTTAAGACTTTTTTAATTTATACGATTAATAATTATTAATTAACTTAACTATTAATAAACTGAATAAATGAATTATTGATAATAGTAATGAATAAATTAAATAAATAAGTTTCATTAAATAAGTTAATCTTTTCATTAATTTATTTTGTATTTATTTTATGGACTATGTATGAAGTTTAGTATATATGAAACAGCTGAGGTACCACCTGGTCTGCAGGGCGTCCCAGCACCAGAGCCACGTCGTTGATCATGTTCTCCACCACCAGGAGGCCCTGCGGCACGCCGAAGCCCCTGAATGCACCGTTGGAGGGCAGGTTGGTCCTGCAGGCGGCTGCACGGCCTCGCAGGTTCGGGATGCTGTAAGCGCTGTCTATGTGAAGCAGAATCTTCTCAGCGACCTGCGAGAAGCAGAAAATCAGTGGCTGCATTTAATGTTTTTGTGTGAGCAAGGTCGACTTTTTCACCTACCAGAACGGATTCATCCACAGCGCATCCAGCGTTGAGGTAGTACTGGAAATCTGCAGCTATGATCCTCCCATCGTTCAGAAAACCCACCTGAAACAAACACAGCTCAGCCAGCAGGACGCTCAGCTCCGTGTCACGTTTATACAAACCAGCAACGCTGAGTAAAATACAAGCGCCGTCTCATCAACCCATAATTTATCCCCAGCAGCAGATCAGCAACACATCAGAGGATGAAACTGAGACGTTTCACTATGTGATGAAAATACGAGCTGATAGTGAATCTGATGCAGCAAAAACAAAAAAAAGGTTTTTTTCTGGAAAAAGTTGGAACAGGAGCAACAAAAGGCTGGAAAAGTACCTGGTACAAAGCAGAAACACCTGGAGGAGCAACTAACTGGTTTAACTGGTAACAGGTCAGTAACATGAGCAGGTGTAAAAGGAGCATTTATATTTATATAGTTCAGGAAGAAACTGAGATCCAGATGTTTTAGCTGATGGAAGCTTAAATTAGCTGTGATCGGCTCGTATCGATGGATCTGGAACCTGGCGTCTTCAGATGGATCCAGACTGTTTACCTTGTATTTAGCCAGGACGGGATGGCGCCCCCCAGTGATCAGCATGTCCTCGCCTCTCTCCAAGATGCAGCGGACCGGACGCTTGGTCCTGAAAACAAAGACCAGCTGGCTCTGAGTTTCCTTTCATCTGAAGCAGATTTCTGATCATGTTTCTTGACTTACTTCCACGCAGCCACTGAGGTGATGGAAGCCAGGATGGACGTTTTAATGACCTTCCCTCCAAAAGCTCCGCCCATCCTTTTGACGTGACAGGTGACCCTGTTGGACGGGATGTCCAACGTCTCTGCAACGGCGTCCTGATACAAATGAAGCCTGTTGGCTCATCAGGGGCCTCATTTATCAACCTGAGCGTAGCGAAGCCGACTACAGGAGGCGACGCAGAGAAAACAGGAAATACGGCCACAAAAACGTCCTGATTTATCAAACCGTGCGCACACACGTCTCACGCCTATAATTCAGAACCAACTCTAAAGCGGGCGCACGTGAGGGAGCGCCTTGCCCCGCCCACATGGAGGCTATAAAAGGTCGGGTGGACGCCTGTAACACATATTCATCACATCGTTTCCATGACGGCTCGGGAGGGAAAAAGAGGGAAGAAGCGGATTTCTCCAGAATGTGAAGCTGAGATCCTGATGGACTACGTGGGAAAACTAGAACAGGTTTTATGTGGTGGGGATGGCGTGGTCATCCCCAGGTCAGAAAGGTGGAGGAGGGCAGCAGGTGGAGATGCAGTCAACGCCGTGTCAGAGGAAGACGTCTGACTTCCACTTAATGATGGCGTCCGTTTGAATTCATGCTTGTGTTCTTCCTCTCAGACGTAAGTCGCTTTGGATAAAAGCGTCTGCTATATGACTGTGGACCCTGACCACTGCTGGTTTAACGTCTGTGGACTCTGACCGCTGCTGGTTTAACGTTTGTGGACCCTGACCGCTGCTGGTTTAACGTTTGTGGACTCTGACCGCTGCTGGTTTAACGTTTGTGGACTCTGACCGCTGCTGGTTTAACATGTGTGGACTCTGACCGCTGCTGGTTTAACGTTTGTGGACTCTGACCGCCGCTGGTTTAACGTTTGTGGACTCTGACCGCCGCTGGTTTAACGTTTGTGGACTCTGACCGCCGCTGGTTTAACGTTTGTGGACTCTGACCGCCGCTGGTTTAACGTTTGTGGACTCTGACCGCCGCTGGTTTAACGTTTGTGGACTCTGACCGCCGCTGGTTTAACGTTTGTGGACTCTGACCGCCGCTGGTTTAACGTCTGTGGACTCTGACCGCTGCTGGTTTAACGTCTGTGGACTCTGACCGCTGCTGGTTTAACGTCTGTGGGCTCTGACCGCTGCTGGTTTAATGTCTGTGGGCTCTGACCGCTGCTGGTTTAACGTATGTGGACTCTGACCGCTGCTGGTTTAACGTATGTGGACTCTGACCGCTGCTGGTTTAATGTATGTGGACCCTGACCGCTGCTGGTTTAACGTTTGTGGACTCTGACCGCTGCTGGTTTAACGTCTGTGGACTCTGACCGCTGCTGGTTTAACGTATGTGGACTCTGACCGCTGCTGGTTTAACGTCTGTGGACTCTGACCGCTGCTGGTTTAACGTCTGTGGACCCTGACCGCTGCTGGTTTAACGTCTGTGGACTCTGACCGCTGCTGGTTTAACGTATGTGGACCCTGACCGCTGCTGGTTGGGACGTGATCTGCCGCGTCTGCTGCCCAGCGTCTGAATTTCTGTTGCCATGGTTACCAACTACCGTTTAGTCAGTGCAATAATTTACAACAATAAGTCTATTTGATGGAACGTCTTTCATAGGTGTACATTATCACTTTTTAATGGACACCCTCCAGCCAATCAGAATTGAGCATTCACACAGACCATGGTATAAAAGTTATTAAACACAGAGTAACGTTAAGAGCGCGGGATCTTCCTCGTAGCGCCGACAGGTCCACTGGCCCTGCTTCCTCTCCCTTCATCAGATGATATCTGACTCTGCAAGTCACGAAAAACGACTTGACACGATAACGTTAGCTATTAGCAGTAGCTTGGTACCAAATACATGGAGGGCATGCTTGTAACTTATCTGAATTAAAAAACAGAATTATGTATCATTCTCATCACCTGACGGGACACTCAAACTTCACATTTATGACTCTCCGCAGCATCTGTAGTTGTAATAACGCTCTTAAACGGTGAGGTTCCAGTAGAGCTCTACTCGGTGGCTTGTAATATACGAGCACACCACTAGATGGGAGTAATTCTTGTACACTGGGGCTTTAAAGTAGACAGGACTTTTGTGTCTGCAACTTATTTCCCCCAGTCCCAGCGGTGCTTACAGCCTTTATAATTTTCATTTTTAATTTCAGAAGACAGTCATATGTGTGATCCCTGGATCATGTTTTTAAGTAAAAGCAGCACAGGCAGGTGCCGCCGTGTCGCTCATAACTGTCCATTTCTACAACAATAAACCAGAGTAGAACAATTAATCATTGGTAAAAAGAACTAAAATGTTTGTGCCTGATGAGTATAGTTTCTTTAAAATGTATTTTGCTCCAATAGAGGTCGCAACAACATCTGCATACAGGCTTTGTTCTTACGTGATAATGTCCCACACTTTTTATTGGATGACAGCTCCAGCTTCCGTAGAGATTGGTAGCAGTTTATTTAGAGTTAAATAGTTAGACTCAGAGGAAGTCCTGCAGGTGCAAACGGACACCGCTTTTAACCAGGTGGACAAGGAGTTGCAGGAGATAAAGACGTGTGGACAGAAATGAGGACAACAATAAAAAGCTTTGTGTAAGAATTAATAAATAAATCCTCCTCTACGTGTTTCCTAAGCGTTGCATCACTTCTAGACCTCCAGCCTCCAGTCTGGTCCCGCTCTGCTGGGTCTAGAATGAAGGACTGAAGCTACTTTCCGCCTGTTCTTTTACTGACTGCTACATGCTGGCAGCAGACTGGCTCCTTATTTATCTGGATGGGTTTTATAACATGAAGTTTTGTTCCACAATGACAGAACATGTTTTAGTGGTTGAGCTTCTTATTAACATCATCTCCCTTTTTCCTGGAAATTCTGGTTTTCCCGAGCGTGGCTCTTAGGAGGATTAATATGGAACGTGTGTTTATTCATGTCTACAAACAGCTTTAATATCTAACATAGTGGATTGTGTACAAATGTCTCGCATTTCACATCATTTCCTGGTTTTATTCTGGACCGTTGGTGTCGCCGCTTCCCGTTTACCGGAGGGTCAGAGTCTGCGTGGAGGTAGGAATATTTTCCCGCTAAGTTTGGTTTTTATAAGTCCCAAAGCTGACTATATGTGGTGTACGCCGGTTTTCGTTCCTACGCCGGTTTTTTTTTTCCTACGCTGGTTTTCGTTCCTACGCCGGTTTTCGTTCCTACGCTGGTTTTCGTTCCTACGCCGGTTTTTGTTCCTATGCCAGCTTTATAAATGAGGCCCCTGGTCTGGGCATAAACATGAGAATCGCAGCATCTGTACCTGAGTTAAGGTAGGCCACTGAGTGGAGATGTAGACATTAAACTCGGTTTCCTCGCCCACCGGAACGACCAGCATGCTCTGGGTCTCCATGTAGAAATGCTCCTGGCCTCCTATTTGAATCCCACCTGAGGAGAAGGTGAGGTGGAACTAGGTGAACCCAGACACATTTCTGCTTCTGTCTGCTGGAAACTTCTTCAAAATCGTTTACCTTCATAAATCTGATCTACATGTGAGAAAGCTCCAGCTACATCTCCTCTCTCAATCTCTCGCAGAGGCTCATAGAAAGACGACTTCTCGATGGCATCCTGACACAAGCATTGCGGTCAGCTGTGGCAGCCAATCAGAATCAACACCTGACAGTAAATAAGTGGGCAATGAAATCGATGGCAGACCTGGATGGTGAAAATGGGGTCAGGTAAGTCTTCATAGGTGATCTTCACAGCCGCCGCTCCTCGTTTGGCGTGCGCCTTCGAATCGGCGACCACCGCACACACCATCTGACCGATGCAAGACACCTGCACACAACCAGCAAGGAGAAGATCTGGTTTTCAGTTTATATGAGGATAGTTGTGTCTGAAATACTACCAACCTCCACTTTATCAGTAGCATCTAATCAGCCAACCGCATTGTAGCAACTACATGCATCTGGTCACGTAGACATTTGAAAAGACGACTTTAACCTGAGCTAGGTTTATGCCACGAATTCCTAAAACTACGCCACAAATCCCTGAGACCATCCATCCATGCATTGTCTGCCACTTTTCCGGAGTCATGGGGGCAGCTGCCTAAGCAGGGAAACCCAGACTTCCCTCTCCCACCCACATTCACCAGCACCAACACGACAAGACGTGTTGGTGGGATTGAGAAGGTCTTCGAAGTATTCCCCCCACCTCCTCACAACGTCCCGAGTCGAGGTCAGCAGCCCCCATCCCCACTGTACACAGTGTTGAAGAAGCACTGCTTTCCCCTCCTGAGCCGCCGGATGGTGGACCAGAATCTTCTCAAAGTCATCTGGAAATCATTCTCCATGGCCTCTCCAAACTCCTCCCATGCCCGAGTTTTTGCCTTAGTGACCAACGAATAACCTGATACCCATCAGCTGCCTCTGGAGTCCCACAGGCCAAATAGGCCTGATAGGACTCCTTCAGCTTGACGGCATCCCTTACTGCTGGTGTCCACCGAGTTCGGGGGTTACCGCCACGACAGGAACCAACGACCTTACGGCCACAGCTGCGGCTGGCCGCCTCGACAATAGAGGCATGGAACACAGCCCACTTGGACTCAATGTCCCCCGCCTCACCCGGGACATGGTTGAAGCTCTGCCGGAGAACGGAGCTAAAACTTTTTCTATCAGGGGACTCTGCCAGACGTTCCCAGCAGACCCTCACAACACGCTTGGGTCTGCCAGGCCTGACCAGCATCCTCCCCCACCATCTGAGCCAACTCACCACCAGGTGGTGATCAGTTGACAGCTCCGGCCCTCTCTTCACCCGAGTGTCCAGAACATGCGGCCACAAGTCGGACGACACGACTACAAAGTCGATCATCGAACTGCGGCCTAGAGTGTCCTCCAATCACGCCCCTTCAGGTCTCACTGCCATTGCCCACGTGGGCATTGAAGTGCCCCAGCAGAACGAGGGAGTCCCCGAAAGGAGTGCTCTCCAACACCCCCTCCAAGGACTCCAAAAAGGGTAAGAAGGAATAAACACAAACAACAGTCAGGACCCGTCCCCCCAACATACAGGCGCCAAGTCGGGGGGCAATGCCCATGCCCACACCTGCTCGGCGCCTCTCACCGGGAGCAACTCCAGAATGGAAGAGGGTCCAGCCCCACTCAAGGGCAGTGGTTCCAGAGCCCAAGCCGTGCGTCGAGGTGAGTCCAACTATATCTAGCCGGAACCGCTCAACCTCGCGCACCAGCTCAGGCTCCTTCCCCGCCAGAGAGGTGACATTCCACGTCCCTAGAGCTAGCTTTTGCAGCCGAGGATCAGACCGCCAGGGTCCCCGCCTCTGGCAGGCGCCCAGCTCACAATGCACCCGACCCCTATGGCCCTTCCTGCAAGTGGTGAGCCCACGGGAGGAGAGGCCCACGTCACCCTCACCCAACTGAGCCCCATGGGCAAAGGGCCGGCCACCAAGTGCTCGCCTCCGTGCCCTACCTCCATGCCTGGCTACAGAAGGGGGGCCCAGTGACCCACGTCCGGGTAAGGGAAACCTGCCTCTCCATGCCACAAATTCCTAAAAATATGCCACTAATTCCTATGACTATAACATGAATTCCTAGGACTACACCATAATGAACACATCTTTACCAAACAGCTGAAATTAATAAAGAATATTTTGATGAACACAACAAATAAGGAGTTCAGATTCTCCAGATCTCAATCCAGTCTTGTAACTGTCTAATCATGCAGAAAGTACCTTATTCCATACCTTACCGTACCTTATTCTCAGCAAGAAGCTCCTCACTGTAACCGAACATTGCACGTTCCTTCTTCCCGGGAATATCTTTGGCCGTGATGACATCAACAACTCCAGGAAGCTGCATGGCTGCGCTCACATCCAGGTTTCTAGGGGACAGGAACCAGATTAGAAATGCCAGACCTGGAGGCTTCACAGAGCCACCTTTTCTCCTTACATGATCTTAGCTAGGGCTCGGGAGCTGGTGACCAGCACCAGGAAGAGCTCTCCGTCTGTCCTGGGCATGTCGTCGCAGTATATGGCTTCGCCCGTGGCATGGCTGACGGCAGAGCGATGCATCATGGGACGCCCCACTGGGTCATGGACGCTCTGGCTGTCTGACACAGGCTGAGGAAGACCAGATTGCACAGACTGGTTTTGGAGTGTTGCTGTTAACTGAAGGAATAATTTAAGGATGACTCCTGACCTGAAACTCCTGCAGACTTGGCTGGATATCTCCGGGTAAAGGCAACAACTTCTCTGGAAGCTCATCTGGGATCACGTTCTGGAAAAAAAAAAAAAAAAAAAAAAAGACTGTGGGATCAACCCGACAAATTGCGATGAAAGCTACATAAATCACTGGTTTTACCATTTCTTTGAGCTTCTGGAGGACCTCCAGGTTGAATTTGAAGAGAAGACTGAGAGTCAGGGAGCGACGAAAGTCAACCTTCCCTCCAGGAGCTGAAGGAGGAAGGACCAGCTCATCCAGGAGGACGTTGTAGGCCTGGCTGAGAGTCCCTTCATCCCATGGTCTGATGGAAACAGAAGAAGATTAAGCCATTTTCAGCTTTTCTTTAAATATATAACTACATGAAGCTAAAGCATTTAAATCCCAGTCAGCAAGCAGACATGATGTTTCTCAGCTGTCAGATTGGGAGGTAAAATGATGTAAAATGAATGTATGAATAGATATAGCAGCATAAAGGCCGACCAGAAGAAGAAAACAGAATTTATTACTAAAAGAACTTTGTAGAAAAAACACACAGATCAACAGTGACCAAGCCTTGTCTCATCTCATTATTCTCTCAAGTCTTGGCTTTCAGGAGAAAAAATATCTTTGGCTGCTCCTGATTGGATGTTACCGTCAATCTAAGCTCTCTGATTGGTGGAAAGTCTGACAGGAAGTGGCTTCATCATCATGTCCAGGTCTAAATAGAGGTCTCTTAGCAACATAGTAGTGATGGTTATGTTTTTATGGTGAAATGTGATAAATAATGCTGTTATCATGGATCATTGTGGATTTACCAGATAGAGTCTCTGAATAAAACTACATTTAGTGGCTGGATTGGAAACCTCCTGGACGGGATAGAAATGTCTGGAAAACTTCCGTAGATCAGCTAAAGGGTAAAATATCCATCACATTTACCCCACAGAGCTACATGCTACCGCTCCTGGTGGAGGAGATGGAGCTCGGGTAGATCTGATGGAGGTTTAAGGGTTAAATCTGAGAGATGAAATGAGAGTGATGAAGAAAGGATGAAGAGAAGGCGAGCAGACTTAAAAACATGAAGAAAGAGATTGATAAGAAGTAATAAATCTCACCTTCCTACGATAGCTTTGCAGGTTTTAGTGGCACTAACGGTGGTCGGACCCATTCCCCCGTAGTAGATGCTGATGTCCTGAACTACCCTGGACCCCTCAGAGAAACACACCCTCATCCCGGTCGTCACGGTAGCGAACGAGGCCTCCTTCCTTGGTGCATGACGGAGAGCTCGAACAAACTCCCCCTGCAGGACAAACAAGGTACTACACTGGTGATCCTGGTCATCCAGCAGCAATTTCCTCCAGACAAGTCTCAGATGTTCTGGTCTAGATCAAGGATGAATTTTCTAATAACCATTCCATTATTTTATATTAATCTAATATGTCTCATGGTTACTGTTGATGCTTTTAGGTGTATTTACACCAGGATAGTCTGGGGGACTCGGTTTGACTGGGTGTGGATTTCCGTAAAATTTCACATCTTTCTTTGGTTTTGTTTGTGTTCAAACTGCATTAACTGAATCAGACAAAACCACCTGGACAACCTCCCACATAAGTTCTGCCCCCCTCGCAAGGGGGCAATAGTACCAACTACTGATCAATAATGAAAAAGCAGGAAGAAGAAACCCAGACTCCTTGATTGTCAAGTCAAATTTTTTTCTATAGCACAACCTAAAGCAAAGAAGCAAGAACAGGGCATGTGGTCAGCAAACAAGTCGCAGCATTTTTAATATTTTGGAGCCTCTTAACAGAAAATTTGTCAAGACCTACATAGAGGCTGTTACACTAATCAGTACATGAAGAAATAAAAGAATGAATTGCTGTATCCAGCTGAGGAGGATGGAGGCTTAACCTTAGCCAAACGCCTCAGATGCTCTGACCACCGAGCTAATTTGTTTACTAAACTTAAAATGGGCATAAAAGATAAAACCAGGTTTCATGCAGAAGAAACACAAAAAGAACTGAGATCACCAACAGCCCTGCTGTAAAGTCTGGTTTACAATAATTACTACAACAAGTACTATAGTTAGCTTTATACGATAGTTTTATTTTTGTCCAGGCTATTAGTTGCCATCCAGGACTGAATGTCCTGAGCAGTCTACTAAGGCCTGAACAGAGGCTCTGGTTTTTAGACGTAAATAAATCTGCATATCATCAGCAAAACAACGAAATGTGATATTGTGTTTGCTAAAGCTGGAACCCAGCGGCTGTGAGTATAAGGAGAGAAGAAACGGGATGGCTTGTGACGTCACACCATCCAGCGACACTTCTGATGAAGACGCAAGACTACCGTCCAACATGTCAGGTAGGCTGATGACAACTGTCTGATTACAGAAGAAATAAAGCATCTATAGAAAAATTAGGGACAACCTTGTGTCAAACAGCTTCGTCATTTGGAGAAACTTGTGCTAAAATGGGCACACCAGAGGAACCAGTCCAAGTGGCCAAAGAACGCATCCAATGGACAGCAAACAAAATCAATAAACCATAACAAGAACAGGAGGTTTTCAGAAATCAGTTCCCCCTAAGCAAAGAAATAGAGACAGTACTCTACAGTACGATAAATGACAAATGGATTTGCAATCTTTCCAAACACAGTTCAAATTTCCACCAAGAAACATAAGCAAAAAAAAAGCAGCGGCCATTTATGCACTAAAAAATAACACCGATAATACAATCCTCCCGGCAGACAGAACTGGACACAGAACAATATGAAAAGCAAATGAAGGATATGTCGCAAGACGAAAACATGTACGAGGTCCTAAAAAAGATTCAACAGAAACCAAAAAGAACAAACTCAATGTGCTATTGAAACTGCTATTAAATACCAAAAAAACCAGACAAACAGACATAGAACCACCTCATACCAACCGCCAGCATCACCCCGGATCTACGGTACAATACACAAACCCAGGGCTCTGCTTCGTCCCATCATGGACCGCATCGGGTCAGTGACATACAACCTCTCCAGAGCCTTGGCCAACATTCTGAAACCCCTCCTGGGCAACACAGTTCAGCACTGCAATAATAAGCAAAGGAGCTAAAAACTACAAAAGCTGCCCCTGATGAAATATTATTCTCACACGATATGTCTTTATTCATCCCGACCCCAGTTCAGGCCACATCACAAATAGTCTATGAAGAGTTGTTAGCAGATGAATCTCTTAAAAAACTCACTGCACTCTCTCCCAGCTTCTACATTTCGTCGCCACATTCACTTATTTCCAATTCCGTAACACCATTTACCAACAAAAGGAAGGTTTCGCCACGGAGGACTCCCTGTCAGCTATTATGTGTGGCTTTTTTATTCCAGAGGAAAAAGCAAACGTCTGCACCTGAGAACCGCCCACCAACGTTAAGGAAACGTAGACGACATACAGGAAAAAGTCAAAGTTGGACAAATGCAACAGACCACAGACCACCTGAATACCATAGAGACACAGAAAAATCTAATTCACACATGACAACCGATACATCGCCTTCTTGGACATAAACATCACACACACACAGACGATGGCGATATTAGAATAAGAATTCACAGGAAACCAACACAAGCAGAAAACATTCAAAACGCACTGAGAAAACTCCTACCGCACCCACAGAGAAGATCCACCACAACCACCAACCAACTGCAACATCATTTAAGAAATACCTGTCAGGACACAAAGACGAACATCCAAAGGATGCGAAAGAGAAACTGAAAAGAGACCAACGGTTAAGAAAAGAACAGGTCCTACAGGAAAACATGACCACTGCAAAAAGGAAAATCCCATCACTGGGAAGAACGACCTCCGCTCGGAGCGTTGGAGATCAGAAAGCCAACCAACACAGCCAGGATCCGGGATGAGGGGGCTTTCCTGCTTTCCCACACCTGGACCAACATCCTTCAGCCGTCAGCATCAACCCACCGCTCCAATAAGTCGCTTAGATGAATGGGTTTGCTCTTTTTTGCGGGATCAGGTTGGGAAAACTGGACCCGTGCAGGACTCTGGTCTTGGGGTTCCTAGTTTAACTGTGGTGTGCAGAACGTTTGGGTTTTTCTGAACACACGCCGGTGGCTTCGTCTTCGTCAATCCTCTGCACCACTTCCTCCTTCCTCCTCATACTTTATCGCGGTTGACATATGTCACTTTCTTCTTGGTCCGTTAGCAAGTCAAGCGAGGCTTCCAAGCGGACCAGAGTCCACTTCTTGGTCCACATGCTCGTTCCCACTGCACCAAACGAACCGTTGAAATATGAACGCTCCAGGGTCTATTTTGCAACGACAGAATCCTTTTTTTTAAATGTAAGTTGAAATAATAACAATAATATCTAGAAGACAGAATCATGTTCTTAGTTGTTATATTAATAATAATAATGGCAATAACAATGAGAAACCTGTCATATATACATTTAAAGAAATAAATTAAGAGGGGCAGACAAACATTTTACTCTAATAACAATAATAATAACAATAACAATAATAATAATAATAATAATAATAATAATAATAATAATAACAATAACAATAACAATAACAATAATATTAACAATAACAACAATAATAATAATAATAATAATAATAATAATAATAATAATAATAATAATAATAAAAATAATAATAATAATAATAATAATAGCCTAGTTGTCATGGCAGTAGTAGTTTTAATAAACAAAGTGGAAAAAAGGTTATTAAAATATAAATAGCAAATGTAAATAAAATAATTATTACCATCAGAGAGAATAATTTAACATGTTTTGATGCTTTAAACCTGAATAATGTAACTGTAAAGAAATAAGATTTGGTAATGAACAGCAGCTCTTGGTACCTTTCTTGTAAAAGGAATGAAAACCGAGACCACGACTTCTTCTGGTTCCAGGAGGGTTTTCCCAAAACCCACAAAGAAATCCTGATCCAGGGGAACTTCTCGTCTTCCTCCTGTTGAATTTACACCACAACACTTCATTTTCAGCTTCTTAACCCACACAGATTCCTTCACTTTTCCATCTTTAAACAGATGTTTGAATCTTAAAGGCCCGGAGACGACGCACCGCCAGAGACGACGCTGACTCTTCCATTCCCGGCAGCCAGGACGGGGTTCAGGTCTGAGTTGGGGTACGCACTGACAACATTCCCTCCAAGAGACTGAAAGAGAAGATTAAATTAGGATGTTTTAGCTCCGTTTACGTCACACACTGACTCCTTTTCTGCAAAGTTCTTATAATTTTTCTCTCAAACTCAAAATGTTGTGACTGAAAAAACTGTAAAAAACTTTTTACTTTGACTTTTTTCCCACATCTCAGGTTTTCTCTGG